>NW_022196895.1:45428154-45431350 GCF_008632895.1 Mastomys coucha | reverse complement strand
TTTTTTTTTTTAAGTTCCCACTGCTTATGGTTCACACTGACTTCTTATTACAAGAACCCCAGGTCGTGAAGATTTAAGGTCTCAGGAAGAAAGGAATCCCACAGGTTAGAAACAGACCATGCTGGTCAACACTCTTCCCTTTAACTCCCTCCTAGGGTCTGGAGATACTTTACAAAGCTCCCAGCTCTGAGACTGGCAACTGAAGAGGGACCAGAACTAAGCAGGGTTACACAAATGAGGACTGACTCTGCTCTACGGTCTGTGTTTCCTTTTTGGATCTCTACTGCTTAGAACAGTAAATAGAACTTATCACATGGGATTGCAGGAAATGACATCCCTTACAGGGTGTGGGTGTTTCAGAGGCAAGCATGGAGACTTGAAGCTGCATTTTAAGGCATTGCTCCTCCGAAGGACTAAAATATGACTTGTGTCACCGTTGGGAGAGGAAGTTACTTTTCTCATTAAACATTTAAAATACTTGTAGTTTTCAGAGGCATTTTGGATTTACAACAAAACAGAGAGGAAGATGTAGAGTTTCCCATATGCCTCCTGCCTCCAGATATATAAAGATGTATATTGTCCACACCTCCTACCTCCTGCCCCTATAAAGACTTGTATTGTCCATACCGCCCACCAGAGAGGTACAGTGGTTGTAATGAAAGCTCCTGCATTGACACATTCTCTCCAGGAGTCCTTGGTTTACCTTAGGGGAAACTCTTGCTCTCAGTGCTTAGTATCATGTGCATGCATAATGGAATGTCCATCACTAAAGGCTTACCTGGAGTAATTGCTGCACTCCAAATCATTCACCACCATCCCTCAGCCCTGACAGTACTCAGCTTCGTGTCTTCCTGTTTTCCTTTCTAGAGTGTTGGATAAGTATATCCTATAAATGCATCCTTTCCCCAGATTGGTTTATCTCTGGTAAGATGTAAGATTCCTTTGCACTTTTCTTGAATCATGGCTCATTTAGTTTCTCCCCATACCTCTTCCTTCTTTCCTCTGACAATACTTGTTACCTTGGCTATGTATTCCTTAGGCTAGCCTTCATGTCACAATTTTCCTGCCTCAGCTTCCAAGGGAGCTGAAATTCTAGGTTTCTACCATCGCACATGATCTCAGTAGCACATTTTTCAGTGTTGAATACTATTACATTATGTAGAGACCCCACTATTGGATCTTCCATCTTCACTAGCCATTGGTGCTGTTGGTGTTCTGGGTTTTGGCTAGACTAATAGTCATATGATAGAATTCTATCATTTTGATTTGAAATTTCATGAGCACATATAATAGATAGCACTCTTTCTTATACAAATTTTCTATTGTTCATATTTCCTGTATATATCTTCTTTGGTGAGACATCTGGTAAGATCTTTGGCCAATTTTATTTTATTATTATTATTTTTTCTTTCTTTTTGTATCATGAGGATCTAATACTGGTATCTAATGGAATAAATTATATCCACTTCCTATTTGTCTTTTCCAGTTCACCTCACATTTACATGATAACTTCATTTAGCTCTTCTCCTCCTCCCCTTCTTCTCTATCCTCCTCTTCTTCTCCTCCTTCCCCTCCTCCCCCTGCTCCTCCTCCTTCCACTTCTCCTCCCCCTCCTCCCTCTTCCTCCTCCTCTAAGTCACTTTAGTGTTGTTTGTTAGTGTGGGGCCATTCACTGAAGCATGGACAACTTACAAGTTGCCATACCTTCAAAGAAAACGCTTCCTTCTCCAGCTGCTAATGAACTAGTTTGAACCATTTTCTATCTATCTATCTATCTATCTATCTATCTATCTATCTATCTATCTATCTATCCATCCATCCATCCATCTATCTGATATCTTCTTCATATGTATTTTCTGCAAATACAATCTCTAGGTGTGGCTTATCGCCTCTTTGGGCATTCTTGTCACTAAGCAGAAGTTTAAAATTTTAATAGGAATCCCTTGTTTTAGTATCTACTATGCCATTGTGGCAAGAGCTCCCTTATTAAAGAAGATAATCAGTGTGGTTTAATCAATATGCATGTGTAGTTTTATCACATCTCCGTGTCCTCAGTGCTATAAGAACTCTATTGTATTCCTGTAGTCTTGGTAGCTGTCTTAATCATAGTTCTATGGTTGTGTAGGGTTAATGTAATCAAGGCAACTCTCACAAATGAAAGCATTTTCTTGGACAATTCCTTATAATTTAAGAGGGTTAGTCCAGTATCATCATAGTGGGCATGGCAGGAGCATGGCTCTCATGACATTGGATCAGTAGCTGAGATTTCTATATTCTGATCTGGAGACACACACACACACACACACACACACACACACACACACACACACACACAGAGACTGGGCCTGGCATAGGTTTTTGAAACCTCAAAGCCCACCCCCTAATGACACGTTTCCTCTAACAAGGCTACACCTCTTATTTATTTATTTATTTATTTATTTATTTATTTATTTATTTTAGGTTATTTTTTTACTAGATGTTTTCTTTATTTACATTGCAAATTTTATTCTCTCTGAAAACCCTCCTATCCCATCCCCTCTCTCCCTGCTTGCTAACCCACTCGCTCCTGCTTCCCTGTCCTGGCATTCCCCTACACTGGGGCATCAAGCCTTCACCAGACCAAGGGCCTCTTCTTTCATTAATGTCCCACAAGGCCATCATCCTCTGCTACATATGCAGCTGAAGCCATGAGTCTCTCCATGTGTACTCTTTGGTTGGTGGTTTAGACCCTGGGAGCTCTGGGAGTACTGGTTGGTTCATATTGTTGTTCCTCCTATGGGGCTGCAAACCCTTCAGCTCCTTGGGTTCTTTCTCTAGCTCCTCCATTGGGGACTTTGTAAGGCTACACCTCTTAATCCTTCTAGACCTTTCAATAAATTCTACTCCCTGGTGACTAAGCATTAGAGTATCCGAGCCTATGAGGATTATCCTTATTCAAAGCACCACAGCATGATAAACACATAGTGATAAAATACTCAGTGAAAATATATGCTACCATGTAAGGAGGACAAAGGAGTTAAAAATGCATATGAGACATTTTTATATTCATTCTAATGCTTAGGAAGTGGCCTTTGGATCTGTATCCACTGTGCTGGAACAAGCATGAATAAGGCCTCTTGCTGTCCAAAGCCCCATGCCTCCTATCTCTGTGTGGGATTCCCATTATACCATTAATATATATATATATATATATATA
>NW_022196895.1:45407927-45428144 GCF_008632895.1 Mastomys coucha | reverse complement strand
TATATATATATATATATATACTTTACTGTCTTCTAGTTTTGTAAATTTTCATTTTTATCTCTTGGTCTCTGACTTGTTTTCATCCATTTTTGTAAAGGCCAGTGTCTAGATTCATTTATTTCAATGAGATATGGATATTACATGACTACTTGCATTCAGTGCTCTACTCTGCCCACACTAGGATCTCTGTCAGACTTGTTCCCGGTGATGGTCCAGAAGCATGTCAGGGAATGATAGATAGCTTAGGTTTTTCTCCTGTGGCGCTGGTTCTGGTTCCAAAGGTTTCTGCTCTGGTGGTTCTGATTCTGTGGATTTCCATGTTCGTCTCTGCACTTTGGGGAAGGATTTTGCTCTTTGGCTCTCATTTCCCTGATGGATCTGTGAAAGATTTTGAGTTTAAGTTTAGAGTGTGGTCCTACTTCCTGTTCTCTTCCTTTCTGTCTGATTCTTGACTGCCGGGTCAGCCTCAAATTCTTGCCATCATGCCTTCTCTGCCATGATAGATTGTATCTCCTCAGGAACTACAAGCCATAATAAACCCTTTTCATACATAAATTTCCTTTCTCTGGTCATGACATTTTATTCCAATAATAGAAAAGTAACTAATAAATAATTTCTGACTCTATCTTGCATTGTATGAAGTTTTCCACACATTTTTACACACTTAAAATGTCATATCCAACTTTATTCATCACCTTCATTCCCTGAGCCCAAACCCCTTCGTGTTCCCAATGGTCAGGAGATGAGCATGCTAACCAGACTAGAGATGCCTCTGGGAGATACTGACAATGTTATGCCTTTCCTTGGATTTCTTCTTCTCTAGGAATGGTCATGGTAGATGAAGAATTGAATGGTAGTGGGCCCAGCAAAGTCACCTGAGCGGGCTGTATGTAAGATGGATACATCACTGTTACATGTGCCTTAACAGCATGATAGAATCTTTCTACTAGCCCTGAACCATGAGAACTATTATCATTTATTTCTATTTCACTAATGAAAAAGCTGAGACAAAGAAAGGGGAAAGGTCATATGTCTCAGGAAATTCTTATGTCAGGATTTTAACCAGTTCACCTCTATGCTCCACAAATGTTCTTAACAACTATGATGTGCTGAAAACAGATGTGACATATCCTCTGAGGTTATGGAGAAGCTTAATCTATAGAGTGTGGTGGAAGGAAGCTGAATCTATAGGGTATGGTGTCAGGAACCTGAATCTATAGACTGTGGGACAGGTTATATGTAGATGGTGAGAAGCCTCGTAGGGCTTTATGATTGGTTCTTCTTGTGGTTTGACAAATGTTAGACTCAAATAGTAATAATAATAATAATAATAATAATACTATTAATAATAACAACACATGGTTCTTGGATAAGAGAGACTTAATTTAGCATGTAGCACATAGCATGCTAGATTTGGTGCAGTGGTGATAAGTTCGCATGGAACTATCCAGAAAGTGGGTCTTGGAATTTACCAGACAAATTAGAAGAATGGTGTTCACTGAAAAATGCAGGATTAATGAAAAAGGTGAAACTGTATTTTTTCTTCCTTCCTTCATTCTATCCTCTTGATCCACTGGGATGAAAACACACACTTCTCACTTCTCCTTCTTATTTGATGTGGCAGTCTACATTTCATTCCCTTAAATGAGCTCATTTTCTCTGTTCCTCCTTCCTTGGAGCAAAGTAGGGAAAGAAATCACATAGATTATTTCAGTGACAATGATGGGGTTTGTATTTCTCATCACAAACACTTAGCTATTTATAATAAATAAGCCACTGAAACCTCTGAAAAGAACCTTACAAACTTCCATAAAAACTTACACTGTAAAGCTTTCTCGAAAGTCTTATCATTTTAATGTATTTTCTACCTTGGCATTTGTAAAAAATAAATTACACACCATCAATGTGACTTTGGCATATAGACTAAAACACCATTGTGGCAGAGGTTTGGCCCCTAGAAATCAATATGCTTAGCCCTAGGACCTAAATAGGACAGCTATGTCACACACGGAAGGCTCAGGGAACATGGCAGAAGAGGAGGTAATAAGAGTATAAGATCCGGAAAATGGGAGATGTGCATCAAAAAAACTGTCTTCTCAGTGTGACACAGCCATTGCACCATGAACTCTCCACAGCTGTGGTTATCTGCATAAGACCCACACAAGATTGGAGCCCTCAGCAATTCTTATGAATGGGAGAAAGGCCCTTCTTAAGGGACTATTGGCCACTGATGACTGGTAGAGGGTGAGCTATCATGTCTGTCAGTGGTATAGTCACTGACAAGTTGCCTATGCTCCAGTGAACACACTCCCACCAACACGTCAACAGGTAACTCCAATTAAATCCAGAGGTTGTACACAAAAGGACGGGGGGGGGGGGGAGTGATGAACAAGGGAAATGGAAGTAAAAACAACTAAAATATATATGTGCATGAAACCGTCATGAATTAAAAAATAAAAAAAAACCACTGTGGTTTTATTAAATATTGAGTGGTTAAAATTCTAGCCTCTTTGAGAACACAGTAAGTCTGTTAGACACTGCATCAGCAGAGCAGCGGGTCACCTTTGACACCTAGCTAAGGGAAGGTCTGGAAAGCAGCCTTGGTGGGGCATCTTCAGCTTCATTCTTTCTCAGTTTTAGAGATGTCTAAGGTCTCTTCCACATAGTTATGCTACAGATCTTTTCACTTCTGTGTGTTTCTCTTTGAGTGCTAAATAACTCGTACATTCTAATACAGTCAATTCTTTTTTTAATTTATTTCTTATTAGATATTTTCTTTATTTACATTTCAAATGATATCCCCTTTCCCCACTTCCCCTCAAAAGAAAAATCCCTATTCCCTCCCCACTCCCCCTGCTCACCAACCCACCCTCTCCAGCTTCCTGGCTCTGGCATTCCCCTATACTGGGGCAAGGGCCTCTCCTCCCATTGATGACCAACTAGGCCATCCTCTGCTACATATGCTGCTGGAGCCATGAGTCCCACCATGTGTACTCTTTGGTTGGTGGTTTAGTCCCTGGGAGCTCTGGGGGTACTAGTTAGTTCATATTGTTGTTCCTCCTAAGGGGCTGCAAACCCTTTAGCTCCTTGGGTCCTTTCTCTAGCTCCTTCACTGGGGACCTGTGTTCAGTCCAATGGATGGCTGTGAGCCTCTACTTCTGTATTAGTGGGGCACTGTCAGAGCTTCTCAGGAGACAGCTATATCAGGCTCCTGTCAGCCAGCACTTGCTGGCATCCACAATAGTGTCTGTGTTTGGTGATTGAATATGGGAAGGATTTCCAGGTAGAACAGTCTCTGGATTGTCCTTCCTTCAGTCTCTGCTACATACTTTGTCTCTGCAACTCCTTCCATGGGTATTTTGTTCCCCCTTCTAAGAAGGAACGAAGTATCCACACTTTGGTCTTCTTTCTTTTTGAGTTTCTTGTGGTTTGTGGATTGTATCTTGGGTATTCCGAGCTTCTGGGCTAATGTTCACTTATCAGAGAGTGCATACCATGTGTGTTCTTTTGTAATTGGGTTACCTCACTCAGGATGATATCCTCCAGATACATCCATTTGCCTAAGAATTTCATAAATCCACTGTTTTTAATAGCTGAATAGTACTCCATTGTGTAAATGTACCACATTTTCTGTATCCATTCCTCTGTTGAAGGACATCTGGGTTCTTTCCAGCTTTTGGCTATTATAAATAAGGCTTCTATGAACATAGTGGAGCATGTGTCCTTATTACATGTCGGAACGTCTTCTGGGTATATCCTTTTTTTAAATTTTTATTTATTTATTTTTTTATTAGATGTTTTCTTTATTACATGTCATACAATATCTCCTTTCCCAGGTTTCCGTCCAAAATAAAAATAAAAAGTAAAACAAAAACAAAAACAAAAACAAACCCCTGTTCCCTCCCCCCTCCCCCTGCTCACTACTCAACCCTCTCCTGCTTCCTGGTCCTGGCATTCCCCTACACTAGGTCATAGAACCTTCACAGGATCAAGGCCTCTCCTCCCATTGATGACCAACTTGGCCAGCCTCTGCTATACATATGCTGCTGGTATATTCTAAGTCTATTGATGCCTAGAGTTCTTCTTCCTGCCAGAGACATGATGTCACAGCATTTGTTAATCATAGTCACCTACAGTAGTTGTGTCAGAAAGGAGAGAAGAGGGGCAGAATTGGGAAGGAAAGGAAGGGACACTAAACAATCTTATTTAAATTTACATTTCTAGGATTACTAGTGAAGTGGGCCTGTCCTTCACTCTGCTTGTTTGCTTGATATTTGATTATTTTCTTTTCTAAATTGTCTGTTCCTTTGCTTTGTCTGTTTATCTCTTGGGCTCTTCCTGGATCAGGGCTTTGGTTTCCATTTTCTCAAAATTATTAAAAACCCTATTTACCATTTATGGCAAATATTTGTTTTTAACCAGTTCTCAATTGATTTCAAACATGAGCAAGCTTTGAAATTTTATGAAATCAGGTATGTTGGTCAAATGTTCTGAAACTTCTTATATTGCTTTTAATGTTGGGCGACTTCTGTTTTTATAATAAGATTGGTGAAAAGTGACTTAAATAGTCTGTAGTTCTGATGTTTTAAAGCATTTAAGTCTTTTGTGCAAACATATAGGCATAAGCTCAAATTGGAATTTTCTACCTTGCAATCAAAGAAAAAGTGATTTAATACTATTTGTTGGGTTCATGGTGCTTTTTTTACATGCTAATTTTCTCTGTACTCACATTGTCCAGTGCAGTAGCCACTCTGTGCTACTCTATTGTGCTAGGCATCAATAGACACTGTGATCTGAAATATGCCTAGATCCAACCTAAGTTATGATGCGGATGTAGATTGTATACTTAATTTCAAATACATAGCACAGTAACAAACAAAAAGTGTAAATTATTCCATTAATGATTGTTAATACTTATGACACATTGAAATGACAGTATTTTAGACATAGTAAAATATATAGTATAATATTATATGAAAGTTTATAATATAATAACCTTAAAGTTAATATCACTTCATATTTCATAAAATGTTGAAATTAGAACATTTGAAGTGAGATATTTGTCTCATAGTGAATGTCTGCTAGACCACTCTGCCATGTATGTTAGGCTGCGTCACTTGCTGCTGAGTCTCAATGCTGTCTCTGGGTTTAATGACCATAGCTTCAAAATGTTTTCAGACATGGTTTCTTTCATTAATTTTTAAAACTTTTTATTTTTTTTGAAAATTTCACGTATGAATACTGTATTTTCCTTACTAGTAACCCTCCTCTCTCTTTCTAAATCCTCTTCTCTCTTCAGCCCCCTTTCAAATTCATGATCTTGTCTTTAATCATTACTCTTACATACACATATGCATAAATGTAACCCGCTGAGCCCATTTAGTTTCACTTATATGTAGTTATATTTAGATCTGAAGGCTTGGGATTTGATAACCAGGGGCTCCTCCCTGGAATGGTCTGAATCTGGATTTTTCAGTGGCTATTAGTTTCCTATATCTTTGCATCTAGGGGTTGGGCCTTGTGAGCTTTCTCCATCTCCGTCGACATGCCGTTGTACTGGTTGTATTTAGCTATCTAAATTTTTGAGATTTAATGAATACGACTCTCTGTCATATATTGATGACACCATTTCAAAGCAAAAGCCATGCTCTTCTAGCTTCTGCAGTCATCATCCTCTCCAAGGTTCTCCCTGGGTTTTAGGTATAAAGGTTGTGTTGTAGCTATACCTATTGTAGTTTGGCAGTCCACCGTTGGTTATTCCCTACAATTTGACCAGTAGTGGTTTTTCTGTGATGGTCTGTGGTATGCTTTTTTTGTGAAGCTTCTTTGATGAGGAGTGAGAACTACATTTATCTGTAAATATAAGTTTAGGTACTTTAAAATGCAGTAGAAGTTATACTGGCTATGGCAGGAGTAGGTTCTCTTTAGGGCCCATGACCTTCCCAGCCACAGGTAATTAGTTAGATTTATAGTATTAAGTATGCATCCCCTCCTATTAAATAAGCCTTAAGTCCAATTACAAGGCTCTTGGTAACTCCCAAGATATAAATGCCACTATAGCATCCTTAGCGATATCTTGCATAGGGTTATTCTTGTGGATTATGAGATTTATAGCTGGGTAGGACTATCAATAGCTTTTTTTACATGGCAGCTTGCATAACATCTTCTGATACAATCAAATCTAGTCCGCAGGGATGGAGGCTTTTAGGTCTGCTTTAGCTGGATCCCTCCAAGTCCTGTGTCTAAGGTATGTGGTCTGTTGAGCAATAGGGTCTCACCTTCCAGTTTTAGAAAGCAATCAAGGACAACAGCAATGGCCTATCTTGTTTTGGATGTCTTTCAGAGACCCCTGACTCACAACTATTCTCTTAATCTTTTGTTTGTTTGTTTATATTTTTGTCTGCTTTTTCTTCCAGATAATTAAAAACTTTTTTTTTTTTTGGAAATGTTTAAGAAAGTTAAATCGATCTGAAACTTTGATTAAATCACACAAAATATGTAAAGTATAAATTAATTTAAAAAGAATTTACCTCTTCATGAGACTAAGCCTCTGTCTATACCCTGACCATATTGAATTGCTTTTCCTGTTACTGAGAGAGAAATATGTCAAGCAAAGACATTTAGGGAAGGAGCCTTTATTTTGGTGAATTGTTTAGGGCATGGCAGGAAAGGCATGGTATAAGGGGGCAGCTGATCTTAGGGGACAGCAGGAAAGTCATGGTGTATGTGGCTGGGGGCAGCTGATCTTAGGGCACGGCGGGAAAGGCATGGTATATGGGGCTGGGGGCAGCTGATCATATCATGCTTGCAATGAGGAAGCAGAGGGCAATGGATGCTCATAATCAGCTCACATAGTCCCTTTCATTCAGCCCACAATGCCAACCAATGGGAAAGGTTCTACTCATAGTTAGAGAGAGTCTTTCCATTTCAATTAGCCTAATCCAGATAATCCCCCACAGGCACACACAGGGGTCTGTCTCCTAGGTGACTGGAAGTCCTGTTAACAATATTAACCATCACATTTCCCTTGGCTCCCTCCATATGTCATATTCTTTAGCAAACTTTGCGTCTTTATTTTTATAAATTGCACACATCCCTGCTTAGCTTGTTGTTAGGAGTTGTATTTTTATTACTGTTGTGAAGGTGAGTTATCATTCTAGTTCATTCTCTAACTGGTTTTTGTTGGTTTGGGAAAGGTGATTTTTAAAAGGGACCTTGTAACTAGACATTTTTACTGAGCTTTTATAAAGATTAATTCTAATAGTTTTCCAGCTGATTCTCGAGTCATCCTGCTTTTCAAATTAAAATACCACATCACAGTAAGCTCCAAATGAGATTCTATCGCTCTCTCCCAAATTCTGGCTTTAAGTTCTGGCTTTGGAGGGAAAAAGTCTAATAGGTAGTTTTAAAGTCCGACTGTTTACTTCAGGTGGATTCACCCCAACCCCCAGAATTTGTCTGTGCTTTAGGAAGTCACAGGGTAAGAATGCCTTTGTTGTGTGACTGTTTTGTTTGTTTCTTTAGACTGTGGAAAATTCCATATTTTCCAAAGAAAGCTCAGCTAGCACATGTGTTTGGGCACTGTGTGAGTGTGAGGAGTCTGTGCATTAAGACCAGTCATAAGGCAGGATTGAGATGAATTTGGGATGGTTGACTTTGCTAAGCACTGAGGTTGCTTTCTCAACCACAGGTAGGTACAGTTGTTAGCCAGCCAGCTCCCCAGTTGGGCATAATGTTGCAATCTTTTACTTTCTTCTTGGATCTCTGAGGGTGTGGGGTTCAAGCTTCCATCTTGCTACATGATTATAGGAATTCAATTTTGATTTAATCTTAAATATCTTTCTTTCTTTTTGCCTTTTTTTTTATATAATTTAACGAATAACTTTTTTAAAGTTTTTTTTTTTTTATGTAGCATGAAAAACATTTAAATTTCATTTCATTAACAAAAGCCTGAGCATACAACCATTTTGCTATGTCTAAATTTATGACATTCTGGACGGTCCCTAATTACAATAGTTACTATGCTGTGGTGTTCTCTATTGGTCATTACAGTGCTATTAGACAAGATAAGAGCTGGCAGGTTCTGAGGGGCTATTTCCTCATTAGAATGAGCATCTCTAACCAGTTCTGTCAGATACCAAGCCAGATTAATATAAATCTTTCAGGCAGTAACATGTATTTGGAGATTAACTTCAACACTCGCCTTAAGGAATAAAAACAAATCTATTAATGTATTAAAGCAAAACTACCTTGATGCCCACAACAAAATGTTTCTCTGTGAGTCAATTTGCAGTAGTAGAAGGTCTGTAGGATTTTGTCCTGCTCCTGTGGGGATGCCCTTACATCACTCCACAGCTCTATTAGGTGCTGCCACCCTGGCTGCTCACAGACACAAGCATGGTGTTTGGAAACATGAAATTGCTGCTGTGCAAAGTTCATGTGCACACACACACACACACACACACACACACACACACACACACACACACACACTGAAACAGAGCTTTGGACTATAGAACACAGACTTAGTTTTGCACTCACTTTGCACACAGCTGATGGCCAACTGCAGTCTAAAAATGTAAAGGGAGAAATTATTTAATTCTAGAAATTTCCAAATATAAGTAATTCATAGGTTTTCAAATGTGTGCCATGCTGGGAAGCATAAGAGTAAAGTTTTGCATTGTCCTTTTCCATCCCAGCCCAGAACACAAAGTTCCTCTTTATGTGGTATATCTACCCTATGCACCTTATAGGCTACTTAATTGTCTTAGTCGTAAGATCAATGGGGTGGTAGCATAGCTCTCTTATTCAGCCCCCATTTTTGCTCAGTACTAGACCTAAAATACAATAGTAGTGATACTGGGGATTTTACTACTTATGTAGTTAGTCTTTTACTTATTGCTGTTAATGTCTCATTGTACCTAATTTATAAATTTAGCATTATTATAAGTATGTCTATTTAGGGAAGAAAACCCCCATAGTTTTGCTTTCAGGCACTCATGTCTCTCTTATAGATAGGATGGGGATGACTGCTGTGTTGACTTGGTGTGTATGTGTATGCATGGAGGGTGAAGCTGTTCCTTCCAACCTAATTAGAATGTTAATGTAAAGGGAGACGAGTTACACGTGGTTGATATATATGAACTGTGGCTCTTTTATCGATTACTCTAATGATTTAGCTTAATTTCTAGATAAAATAATCAGAAAAGCAACGGTCTTAGAATTTAAGGTGCTAAAAATTTCTTCAGCCCCAAGTGAGAAATCATTTTAAATGAAACAAAAATACGTTCATTTGTATTCTACAGAAAGATGGGAGAATATCTTATAAATTATTAATCCACCAAGCGGCATGTATTATACTGAGCTATTGTTCTAGGTCCAGCTGATACATCCTTGCTCATTATCTGTGTGCACATAAAACCTCTGGGATGGTGAGGAAGAGGATGGAGCTACTCTCTACAACCTGGTCCTAACAATTTTCCAAGTGATGACTTTTAGTGAGGTGTGAAATGAAAAGCATTCCTTCTTACCAGCCTCCTGTGGACTCTACCCAAGCAAACTGGATTTAGATTTTTCTACCCAAACCACCTTGAAAGAAAAAAAGATTTTTATCTGTGGTAGAAACAACTCATAATAAAGGAATATGTATATAGACAAATCATACACATACACAGACATATCACACATAGAGACACATAATCTACACAGACATATAATATACACACACAGAAGGTCTCTCACACCCACAGAAAGACACATTACACACACAGACATATCATAAACAAAGACACACAGAGACACATCTCACACACACACAGACTTGTGATACACACAGACACACCATGACATATATATGTATATATATACATGTATATATATATCACATACACAGACATATACCCACACAGAACATCTCACACTCACACAGAGATACATTACACATACAGACATACCATACACACACACTTTTAAAAAAGAGCTTATTTCAAAACAGAATGTATTGTTTGCCCATAAATTCCAAGATTTTGCATCTATTTTATTAACTGTTAACTATGAAAAATTAAAAGAAAAACAATAATTTAACTATTAATAAATTAATTTAATGTACATTTTTATAATTATTAAACATACTGCAAAAGAAATATCTACTAATTAAAGCCCAAAAGTTTACAGTGTACATTTTCTAATTCAAAGAAAATGTTTAATGTCAGATTATTAATGGGGAAATTAATGTTTATAGCTAAAGCAGTTTAATTTTTCATAAAGGACCAGAGAACTGGCTCAGGTAAAGACGTTTGTGGCTGATGAATTGAGTTTCATCCTTGGGATTCCTATGGTAGAAGGAGAGAATTGATTTCTTTCTGTAACTTGTCCTCTGACAGCCACACACCACATGTACCATGGTATGTGTAGCCATCCATGCACACCCAGGCACACAAACATACATAAATATAATAATTTTTTTTTAAATTTTAGACTAACTTGTCTAAAATAGATGTAAATTTATCTTCCAGATGAAGGTGCATACTGGAAAAAGACATTTAGCTTCTAGCATTTTTCTGAGCTAGGATTCTCTTTGTATCTCAGGTATGAATTGTGTATTCTTCAGGTATGGTTTGCATGCATTACCTATGATCTACATATTCCAGTTCATTGCATTGAGTAAGTGTCTGTAGTTAGTGCTACCATTAAAAATACAGTCCTCTTAAGAGTTGAGCAGCCACAACTTTAGAAGGCTCTGCAAAATGCCTTCTCCACAGTGACTGACTGATGGATCCTTGTAGTTGTAAAATGCTTAATTATTCAAGCTCTTACTCTCAGGGACTCAGATATTTTCAGGGCATGGGAAAGGGTTCCTCTGATAACATAACTGAAGTAGCAGTGAAGGAAATATCTTGCCTGAAATGTCTCAAGTGGTCCTTCTTCTGGCATTTTCTTCTGTGAACTTTGATGAGGTCAGCCGTTAGAAAACAGGCTTCGATTACAGTCTCAGTTTCTTAAAAAAAAAAAAAAAATTGTCCTAATAGAGTAACAATTGGTAGTGAAATTCAATGCTTAGTTAAAAGATCTTAAAATGTGGCTGTCCAGTGGGTATCACGAGTTAACACCATTCTTCTCTGAGAAAGACCAGGACCTTGGTGGCGCCAAAAATTAAGACTTAGGAAGTGTTGGGTCATGGGAATGGCCTGGTTCGCAGTGGGAAGGGGAAACCCCCTTTTGGCCAAAAGGCCCTTTGATGTTTGCCTCCTCTAGGCTGTGCCTCACCTCTACTTCTGATCTTTAACTGAATAACCTCCTCACTAACCTAATTGGTGGTCCAGCAATCCTCCTGCTGCTTAGCTCCCTTCTAATGACAAAAGCTGGATAATTAAGTTCTTTCTCAGCTGCCTCAAGCTTGGCCTCTTTGACAACTTTGGTCAGCAGGCTGGCTGACCCTGCCTAGCTCTTTGCCAGCATACCCTTAGTTCACCAGGGTAGGTGTTCAGCATCTTTAGACTAAAGACTCCACACTGGGTGCTTTCATTAACCCCTGCCCAGTGCCAAGCAACGGTTCTCTCAATATTCAACATCCCCAAATGATTCCAGCTACACACAGATTACACCCCGCAGCAGCTCCACACTTTCCTGTTCCTCCTCCCCTTACCTTCTTGCTCCATTTGACCCCATTTGAATAGTGGCTCTTCACACTAAGTTCCTAACGAGGTTATCAAGTCTGCATGCCCAATGAGATTGTTCCTCATGTAATAGATCCTCAGCTCTGAGATATGCCCAGGAGGGCAGACTGCAGCTGCTAAAATAATTAACCTTTTAGCTGAAGATGGCCTTATTGCTGGATGTGCTTTCATAGGCCACATTTGTGACCATTTAAGAATGTCAGCGTAATATATGGAGATTTTTACATCTACATATAGATCAGTTTCTCCACTCAGAGAAACAGAGGGTGAGTAACAGTCTAGGCCAGCTATGTAGGTAGGAATGCTAATTTATTTTTTTTAACATGGATCATCAGTATTGTCAACTTGATTATTTATGAAAATGGAAGAAAGGACTGAGGGGGATTGTGAAAGTCCACGTGCCATTTCAAACCGTATTTGGTTGAGTTGCTTGCTAGAAGGGAGGAGAAAAAACCACATAGGTCAAGGGGAACAGAATAAGCTAGACCTTCAGGAATTGAAGTTCTTGTGGCATGAAGGGAGATTTTTTTTCTAGTTTTATAAGTATTTACTGAGTGGTTAAGACTGATTTGGTAAATATATCTACGCCTTGACATAGGCAGGTTATACAACAAATTCCCTTCACCTTAAATGGCTCCTTCCTTATTTATGTGCATGTAGGATGCATTTGTTCACATTGACAGCACCTGAATCTCAAATGTGCTGCAGATATCAGCCTCTTTTTGTCTCTCTGTGTCCTGTGTCTCTGTCTCTCTCACACACAGAAACATACAGACACAGACACAGACAGAGACAGACAGACAGACACACACACACACACACACACACACACACACACACACACACACACTATCTTTGGGCTCTGCCAGCAAAGGAGACACTGTCATATCTTTAAACCTGTTTTTCTGTCCTCTTTTCCTTTTTGTTCCAGAGCATCTTGTCTTGGGCTTCTTTTCAGGGAGTAGTGAGTTCGGTTTTAATAAGTAGCATTTTTAAAAAGGTAGAAGATAAGTGGTGTTGAGAATTTAGAATAAAGGCCTTAAAACCCAGTGAAGCTGGAGATTTTTTTTTTTTATATTCTAAAGGTACCACTTGAATGTGGATCAAGTGGCTGTTGTAAGCTGTCTTCTGAAAAAGTCACTTGGAGGTACACTCATGTGTGTGGGCTAAAGCAGATGTAAAAAAAAATGAACAGAGGTTGTTGAGAATGATCTGCACATCTAAGCAGTCATTCTGTAGGAAAGCTGCAGCCTCCATGCAACATAGGGACTCCAGAGTGTTGTAGGGCCCTCAAAGGGGGGAGTTGAAGCATGGAGCCCCCAGCTTGTGCCTCCAGAAGCAAGCAGGGCTGCAGAATGGAAGAGAAGAGGGGAGGCCAAGTAATAGAAGAAATAACTCCCTCAGTTCAGAGCTGCTCCACAGGAGAGATGTCCCCAGGTCCTTTCTAGAGATTCCCCTAGAGCTGCTTCTTTGACTCTACTGAGGAAGAAAGTTCTCATGGCAAATACCTGTGTTTTCTTAACTTCCGCTGAAGACTTGTTATCAGAGGAGAATTTGTTTCCTTTCTTTCTTTCTTTCTTTCTTTCTTTCTTTCTTTCTTTCTTTCTTTCTTTCTTTCTTTTTTTTTGTTCAGAGCATCAGAAAATTTATTCTCTGAGGGTTAATAAAAATAGTATGAGTAACATTTTCATAAATTAAAGCTGTATATAATCACAAGGCCTAGCTGTGTGAGGTAAAACAATGCTTTTTTATAGAGACAAAAGGTTTGTTTAAACAGCAGCAAACAATACTAACTAATCTGGAGTAAAGTGATTTTTTTTTTTTAAGGTTGAACATTATTATGTTTGCTTTATTTTTTCTTTCTTTCTTTCTTTCTTTCTCTCTCTCTCTCTTTCTTTCCTTTCTTTCTTTCTTTCTTTCTTTCTTTCTTTCTTTCTTTCTTTCTTTCTTTCTTTCTTTCTTTCTTTCCCTTCTTCTTCTTCTTCTTCTTCTTCTTCTTCTTCTTCTTCTTCTTCTTCTTCTTCTTCTTCTTCTTCTTCTTCTTCTTCTTCCTTCTTCTTCCTCTCTCTCTCCCCCTCCCTCTCCCTCTCCCCCCCTCTCCTTTCTCCCCTCCCATATTTGGTGTAATATTTTACATCAACAGAAAACAAACCCAAGTACTAAACACTAACAACAACATAATACAACCCAGGGAAGATGACACATAGAGGCTATAGGCACAAGCTAAGTCTTTACAGTTGACTGCTGAACTGGTTATGGCCCCCATTGTGCTGGTGACAGGACAAGCAATTGCTATATCTGGAGATGTCATATTCCTGCTCCCGGACCTGCTTGCAGCAAAACACACAGAACACTTTTTTTTTAATCTTCACACAAGAGTAGATAACTTACAATATCCCATAGTTCTACATGAGATGGGCACTTCAAAGGCATAGATGTAGATTTCCCTCAGTCTCAGTGTCAGCTGCAGCTCTGTAGACCATTCCACAAGAGTGGGTGATGCCACTTAAGAGATCCACCTTTAGTATTTGGGTTTGTTCTCTGCTGTTGTAAAAGAGATTGCCAAACTTAAGAGATCTACCCTTTGTCCTTGGAAGCTCTTAGTTAAGTCCTTGTTCCTGTGAACACACTTAGGGCACAGCACTGTTGACCTCTGGCCATGGAGATGGAAATGTGCAGACTGGAAGCAGGAAGCAGGAAACAGGAAGAGGGCAATTACTTTTTCTTTCTTCTCAGGTACCCAGGATTGTCCAGCATGGAACTGAAGTCAAAACCAACTACTTCAGGTTGCAGGAATGCTTTTCCTATGAACCACACACCACATTTTCCCATTGGTCTACTGGTGTTGTATTGAATTGATCCTCTTATCGTTGCCTGCAATTCTGGGACAAGGCATCAACACTGCCTCAGAGGCAACTGTAGTCACAACAGCAGTGCTGACTTCATCATAGAACACAGGAGGATCAGTCAGGGCACGAGAACTGTCACCCCCTCCTCCATCTTCATTTTTTTCCCCACAAAACGTCTTCATCCTGACCTCTCTGGGTGAGTCAGGAATGTTCTCCAAATCCAGCATTTGCTCTGGGAAAGCCCCTGTAAGGACTCATTTATAAGTGTCTAATTTCTGGCCTTGGCTGCTCAGCTTCATGTCCTGGTACCATGCTGTCAAAACATCTCAGTGAGTCAGGTTTATTAGGAGCGGATGTTCTGGAAAAGAAGGAACGGTTACCTTCCCACGAGTGTGTCCTGGAGTCTCAGAATCTCATGATTTCTCCATTGGTTTACAATTGTTATCTTTCTCTGGATTTGTTTGTTTGTTTGTTTGTTTGTTTGTTTGATTTTGTTTTTTACCCATTGCTTGAGTCTTCGAAGAAGATGTGCTTGGTTGACTAGGCATCTAGCATTTTACTTCTTCCCTCAGCTCTTCTGTGCTCTGCTTCTGGCTTCCAGCAGTTTCTATCTTGAGACTAGATGAAACCTCCAAAAGAAAGTTCTTCTAGCTTCCAAATGACCCCTGGCCTCAGTGTGATAATTCATTTTCTTAAGTCTTTGGCTTCTACTGATGTTTGTTCATACTGGAATCTCAAGCCAGATAGGTTGTAACTTGACCTCATTTCAGAGTGCTCTGAAAGGGCTCCCTGAGACTCTGTGTCCCTCCACCTAGGCAAAGAGGATTTTTGGTTACAAGACCACAAGCAATGGATTGAGAACAAGACTTCATTTCAGATTCATATTCTCCTATTTATCAAGTTGCTGACTCTCTCTGAAAGTCCCCTCACCTCTATCAGATTTTCGTGAGATTATAGAGATCAATATAAAAACAAACCAAACAGATTTTTTTCCTGGTGATGAATCATAGTTACACATATTAAAATGTCTTTAGCTATTGCCACAGTGTCTGCCACATATATGTGTATAGGTTTCTTTACTTTTTTTTTTTTTCTTATTCCCCATGAACAAGTAGGAAAGTGCAGCTTCTTGAGACCATACAATTTCTCTCAAAGTAACTCAGGCCAGGTATTCTGACTTCCCTTAATCTTTGCTGGAAGCTCAGGAAACATGGGGCTTGGCTGGAGTGCAGGGTCTCTGCTTTGCTTCCCCCCAAGATGCATCCTCGGGTGTCCTGTGTGGACAGCCCCTGGTTCCCTGTCTACATGTGCACTGAGGTGTGTTCTCTGGCATCTCCATGGGCTGAGTTAACTCTGTAATGCGTTCTAGAATTATTTTTCTTCTAATTTACTTATTCAGCTTGAACTGTTTTAACAAGAGCTCATACTCAGTTTACAGAGACCCCATCATAATTCTGTACCTCACGGCAAAGAAGCCTACGCCCAAGGGAATCTAAAGCAGCACAAATGTGGCCCAGAGATACACACAGCATTTCCTTCAGGCACTTCGTTGTAAGAAAGGGCATTTCATCTTTAAGCAACACAATGCAGCCCACAGCACTTCCCAAGGATTGCTATTTGTCCTTTGCTGTTCTCTGTGCCTGGGGTGAAGATGAATCAGAATATTTGCTGAAATGTCTAGCATATGGTGAATTCCTTGCTGATAATTAATAAACAATGGGTTTTATACAAAGTTACCAGAAAAGTTTCTTGAGTAGCTGAGCTCCCTTATGTATGCCCACTGATGCCTAACTTGATGGTGGTTCAGCACCCAGAATATCAAATCTTCTCTGCACACTTAAGTGGAATGCTTATGCATTCTAATGGTGTGTGAGTGTATGGTGTTTATCTTCACTTCGAAGATTATAAGTTATTTTGGCAGATACTGTCTCTTTCTATTTGAATGTGTAATGTGTGCCTGGAGGCAACTGTTCTTTGCCAGGGTACATTCTCCAAACAAGAGAAATCAATGAGGTTAAAGACTGTTCTGGAATCCATGTCTCAAAAAGATTGCGTTTTCCTTCACTATCACATTCACCTCATTTGGTGACTGTCCCTCAACATCTCATGTTCACTGCGGTGGATTTCAAATGTATGTTGTATTCTATAATCATTTAAGTAAGATAAATTAAAATTGGTAAATCACAGAATTCTATTTCTCAGTTTTGATTTGGGGTGAACAATCAAACGCTAGTCTAAGAACTATATTTTAACCCCAAATCACAATGTACATGCTCTTCTAGTAAGTTTCTCTTTGTTTTTCTGTCTTCCTTCTGCCCATCTTGTACAGGCCATAGACCTACTGGGTCCCTGGAAGTTTCCTATCCAGACTGCTTTAGTGACAGGGAGGGTGGAGTACCAGATAGCATTGAGTGCATTCTTACTCCCAGGTGATGGTAAGTCTGGGCTACAATGAGATGAAGAGGAAGATAAAGAGGATGAGGAAGAGGAAGAGAAAGAGGTAGGGAGTGATCTAGTTTCCCAGCTCTGGATTTTCCGAAGGCAATGACTGCACACCACATGTTTGCAGGTGGTCGGGACTATGTTGTGGATATGTGAATCAGTCATCAGCCATGTAATTCTACCACATGTTTCTTCTTCATCTTTTTGAACAAAGCTTACATGGAAGATGACATGTTTGAGCCTCTCATGGCTTAGTAGTAAACATTTTGTAATTACCTCTGATGCATCTGAGGTTGGCTTCTGTCTCTAATCAGGGCTTTGTGCTTCCTCTTCTTGTATATTCAGTTGACATTTTGGCCACTTGTATCCTTTAGCCTGCCCATCACAGTGGATCTCAGGCCCTGAAAATGAATCCAGAAGGAGTGATTTGAAATAAAAATGACTATTACAAATACACATAGGTAGCCATGGCTGAAATTCTCTTGGGTAATGCTGGTGATGGCTCAGAACACATCCTCTGGAGGCTTTAGAAAGCCAATCAATGTTAACACAAGAGCCTTGTCTTTGTTTCCATTGCTCTGATAAAGACACCATGATTGAAAGCAACTTGGGGGAGGAAAGGGTTTCTTTACCTCAAATGTCTAGATTACAGTCCATCATGGAGGAAAGACAAGGCAGGAACCTGGAGGCAGGAACTGGAGCAGAGGCCATGGAGGACAGTTGTTTACTGGCCTGCTCCCCATGGCTTGCTCAATTTGCTTTTAAATAACTCAAGACCACCTTTGCAGGTGGTCTTGCAGGTGTCACTTCTCATAATGATCTGGGTCCCCCCCAGTCAATTTCTAATAAAGAAAATGCCCCCATTGACTTGCTTACTGGCCAACCTCATGGAATAATTTCTTCCCTCATGACCCTGGCTTGTGTCAGGTTGGTAAAAAATCAACCAGCACAAGCCTCTATGTGAGACTACACGTACAGAAATCTGCACGTGTGTGTGTGTGTGTGTGTGCATATGTGTGCGTGTGAGTGTGTGTGTGTATGAGAGAGAGAGCAAGCGAGAAACCTGCATGTGTGTGCACGTGCATGTGTGTGTGTGCATAAGAGAGAGAGAGAGAGAGAGAGAGAGAGAGAGAGAGAGAGAGAGAGAGAGAATAAAATGTTGCCATCAGTAGGAATTGAACCTAGAACCTCATACATGTTTGTGAAGCACTCTACAACTGAGCTATACCCCCCAGTGGTTACACATATTCTTATTTTTAAAAAACTTTTTATTGATTCTTTGTGAATTTTACATCAGGCACCCCAATCACACTCACCTCCCCATCCCTTCATCTCTGCCCTCCACCTTTGCAAATCCCTCCCCCCAAAAGAAAAGAAAATAAGACAAAATAAAACAACAAAGGTAAACAACAAAAACCCCTTTATCTCATTGTGGCAGCTGTAGTGTCTCGCAGTGTGTCCTATAATATGCCCCTGTCCACACATCTTTACTTGCAAATATTCATTGCAAGGCGGCATTGTTGTGTTCGAAACCTCTGGCTTCGGCTACACCATCAATACTGAATCCTCACAGGGATTTCTCTTGAATATTCTGTTGTCGTGTTATCATAGATGGGGTAAATGCTGGGGTGGGCCAATTCTAAGCCCTGGACCTGGGCCTGGGAGGTAGCTGAGTTGGTCAGGCTTCCAGATCTCCAGCCCCCACGCCAATAGTCCAAGCTCTCTAACACTTCCCTGGCTAGCTCACCCAATGCCACAAATGAAAAGAAGCAGGGTCAGCTCGCCTGTGCCTTTGCCACCAGGGCCACCTCTACCTTGCCGCCCAGGTGAGGTTCAGGGCCTGCTTTCTCTAGTGGGCTTCAGTCGATGAGGAACACAGCCAGCTCTCCTGCTCTCATGACCTTAGGGCCAGCTCACCTGCTTGTTTCAGGTGGTGAGGGGTGAGGTGGGCAGAGTGTCTCTCCCTTGTCCAAGCTACCTCACAGCAGACAGGGTTGGGGCCCGCTTTCCCTCACTGACACTCTCAGTGCTGTCTCCTATGCTTCCTTGCCATCATGGTCAGTTCTACTGTCCTACCCTGGCAAGA
This sequence comes from Mastomys coucha, assembly GCF_008632895.1. Lineage (NCBI taxonomy): Eukaryota > Metazoa > Chordata > Mammalia > Rodentia > Muridae > Mastomys > Mastomys coucha. The sequence continues at coordinate 45,409,092 of NW_022196895.1, read as the reverse complement.
GGTGGGGCTAGTTCTCTGGAGTATGATGGCTGGTGAGGGACCAGACCAGCTCAGCACAGGGCCTCAGGGACATGGCCTCTAGTGGCAACACAGGTCTGAGACATCAACATAGACACCGGCTTGCATATGACCATGGACCCAGACATGACCTCTCACCTCTCCACTCCCTACCTTCCACCTCCTGCAGTAGCACTGGCTTGGAAGTCCCCAGAGCTTCAGGTGGCACTCAGATCAGCATGTCACACAACTGCAGCATGGCTTTCAGATATCCACATGGTCTCTGGTGGCAGCCCAGACTACAGACATCCACTTGGTCTTTAGTAGTAACTCAGGCCACAGACATCAACACAGACTCCTGCTGCAGCAAGACCATGCATAGACCCAGACATGGCCTTTGGCAGCAGCCCTGGCATCCTCATATTTGCCTGTCCCTCACCTCCATCGATTCTCTAGTTCCACCTTTCTCCACAGTGTACAAACCCCTCGGCTTTACTTTCTCTTCCATCCACCTCACATTATCCTTCCGGTCTATCCTTCCCGTCTCTCCGTCACATATTCAACCATTGTAGTAGTGCCTGTGGCAGGTTCTTGGGTATCTTTCTTCCGGCCACTGCTGGTTGTGTATATTCTTTTTTAAAAAATTTATTTATTATTATATGTAAGTACATTGTAGCTGTCCTCAGACACAACACAAGAGGGCATCAGATCTCATTACGGATGACTGTGAGCCACCATGTTGCTGGGATTTGAACTTAGGACCTTCGGAAGAGCAGTCAGTCTCTTAACCACTGAGCCATCTCTCCAGTCCCATGTATATTCTTAAATAGAAAAATAGATGTGTAATTTTCCTGCACCTGACACTGCTAGATAAGAGTCATGCTGTCATTTGAGAGTGGGTCATACTTCTGTTACAAAGATGTACCCTCTTGGTGTGGTGATGTTATTTATACCTCTACCATGGCGAGAATATATATGTTTTTTAAATAAAAACTTGCTAATAATTCTTGTCACTATTCTTACCTTGTAGATGAGTGTGTCAGATGCGGTCTAGAAATAGGGCATGCTATCATTTTATATAAATGCGGTTGCATGTTTGGGAATAAAAAAATACAACTCCCCCAGCCCCTCCACTGCTCTGCAAGGATCCAGTCAGAGGCCAGAAAAG
>NW_022196895.1:45392325-45407917 GCF_008632895.1 Mastomys coucha | reverse complement strand
AAAAACAAAAAAAAAACCACAGCCTGCTCAGGTTTTAAAAACATGAGATAAACTGAACGGCAGTGCGGCAGGGCATCAGGAGAGAAGTTCTAGAAGGGAGTGGAAAGTTAGATGCAGATTTTGATGAGGTTCAGGCAAAGAAGAAGACAGTCCCCACAGTGTCTCAAGGCCCCAGGGGAATCATGCGCTCTTCTCTCTCTTATGCAGAACCTGGCAGTTCTTTTTCTTTCAGGGTAGAAAAGGGAATCGTGGAACATAAAAATGGTGCAAAGGAGGTCCAGGCAACAAGGAAAACACGCTGAGGTCAATCTTTGCAGGCTACTAAGGGTCCTAGGAAAAGCCTGGTGAAGTGCTGGTGCCACGTTTACATGGAAGATAGCTTAAGGCTGGAAGGAAATTGCTGTCTTCTGCAGCCGAGCCAGAAACAGTAACAATAAAAAATGAAAAGAGGGGGCAGCCTAGAGAGTCCGGAGAGCAGTGAGCCTCAGAAACGGCAATACTGCAAGCCGACTCTGGGGGCAGCAGAGAGTCCTGAGAGCAGACAGTGGGCTGCAGAAATGTCAGTTACTGCAAGCCGACTCTGGGAGCAAGCTTTAGGCATAGGCTACCAGGGCAAATGTTTGGCATGTATAATTTGATTTTTAATACAAATGTTATAAAGAGATGGAGATATTAACATAGTCACTTTACAAGTCGAGAAATCAAAGTGTAGAGCGATTAGTTTGCTTAAGCACACCCAACTAGTATTAATAACAAATTAAATTTATCCATAGAAGGGACAAATTTCCTTTAGGTATTTGCAATTCTGACAGACAGACTGAGTGCGTGCACGCGCGCGCGCGCATACACACACGCACAGAAACACACACACACACGCACAGAAACGCACACACACACACTCACACTCACACGCACGCGTGCGCACACGTACACACACGCAAGCAAGTTAATTCTCTATCTTGGTTATAGTTTTAGAGTCACTTTGAGGGGGTTTAAAGAACTGGCACCTGATCCCCCTATTGCATTCTCTTCTTGCCTGGGTGATTCTGACATTGCAGTCAATTTAGAGAACCCTTGTGAATGAGACAATTTTATTTGATCAGACTTGCATTTAATTTCATTGTAATTTGAGAACACTTTATTTGCATCTGATAACTTGTTTAATCTGCCCACCCCAAGAAACACAGGGTCTATCAAAACACTAAGCACGCCTGTCTGTCTCACTTCTGTCTCCTCAGAGACTGGCATAGCATCACATAACTGGCGGTGAGTATCACCTCTTCCTGAGAACAGCTCATTACCAACCAGAAGGAATTAGTGACTCAGTTTTGATAATCAGCTTTTAATATTTTCATTGAAATAGGAATTTACTTAAGCTGAGAAGGGGATGGTAATTTACACCATTTTTATTTTATTATTTTTAAATTTCCAAACCAAATATATACTGTAGGGTATACTATAGGGTGAACACATTTCCCCACAATTCCCTACTCTTCCTTCTCCCACCTCTTCCTCCTTCCATTGCTCTCCCATTTATTCCCCAGATAGTTTTACATCATTTTCCTTCATAAATACACACATGATTTTATGTACATATTTAATATAGCCTAGGAACACCACATGAGAGCTGACATACATTTGCCTTTCTGAGACTGGCTTAATTTCTATAGTTGATGTCATGGTCATGGCCAGTTGTTTCCATTTTCTTGCTAACAACGTAACTTCCCCTTTTGTGGCTGAAAAATTCTGTTGTGCATTTATACCACAGCCACGTTTTCTTTATCCACTCCTCTGCTTTTGGCTAGTGCCTCAGTTTCCTTCCCATTGTGGTAATAAAACAGCAGGACTGAAACATCTTTGGAGAAGAAAGGACTTATTTCTTCTTAAACTTCTAGGTACCAAGAGGTCCATCACTGAGTGAAGTCAGAGCAGGCACTAAGGCAGGAACATGGAGGTAGGAGCTGAAACAGAGGGATTTGTTTGCTGGCTTCCTCCTGATAGCTTGCTTACTGGGCTTTCTTACACAACCCAGGACCACTTGCCCATTTACAGTGGGCCGGGCCATCTCACATCAATCGTTAACATAATACCCCACAGGCTTCCCTATAGGCCAATCTCACTTAGGTATTTTCTTAATTAAGATTTCCCATCCCCCATTATTAATCTACCCATAGCACTAGATGGCCAAGATAGATGAAAGCAATGGCATTTTGATGGATTCTCGTCTTATGATGCTTTGTCAGGGCTCTTTTCTTCCTCTACAGATCTTTTCTGTATATATTATGGGATGTTATATATATTATACTGTATGTGTGAGTGTTTCTATGGGATTTCTGTGTGTGCAAAGTGTGTGTTTGTGTGTCTGTATGTTTCTTGTGCTTTTTTGGCTCTTTTTTCTGCTTGTTTGCTTTGTTCTATTTAGTTTTGTTTGTTTTACTATCTATCTTATTATTTATATTATTACTATTGCTATTATTATTATCTTTTGATGCCTATTTGTTTTCTAATGAGAGAGGTGGGTATGAACTTGGCTGAGAAGGAAGTTGGGGACTGTCTGGGGGAGTTGCGGGAGAAAAAACCATAATCAGAATATATTACATAAAAAGCCTATTTTCAATTAAAAAAAATAGAAAAAAAATTTCCCTTCCCAGATATGTCTAGGTTTATGTCAAGTTGACAAAACACAAGTAACACAGCTACCTAGGTTGGCTCCATAGCTCAGCTACTGTGAGTGCTGAAATTGTACTGATGTGCAAAGATCTGAGGTATGTTCACTTGAAATCTTTTGAATAAATACTCTGGAGTGGGATAGCGGGGTCAGATGGAAGACCTACTTACTGTTGGTTTTCTTTCTTTTTAAATTTACACACAGAGAGAGAGAGAGAGAGAGAGAGAGAGAGAGAGAGAGAGAGAGAGAGAGAGAGAGAGAGGGAGGGAGAGACTGTATTTGTGTGTGTGTGTGTGTGTGTTTGATTCTCTCTTGTCATCATGTAGGTTCCATAAGGAACCATCTCAGAGTGTTAGACTTAGCAATAAGGGCCTTCATCTACTGAGACATCTTGTTGACCTCCACCACTGGCCTTTTTGAAATAAGTTCCACAGTGGCTTCCATAGTGGTGATTTATACTCAAAAGTAAACACTCATGAGACAGCCATGTGGGGAGGAGGTGGGGAGGAAATGGAGACATGTTCTGTGAGGCCAGGGACATGGGACTGTGCTCCTCGCGGGGAGGGTAGTTCTTTGGACAGGTTGGGAATCTCTTATCTGAAGTACTTAGGTTCATAAATGTTTCAGATTTAAATTTTTAAAAGTTTGGAATATTTGCATATATCTAATCTTGGGTACAAGATCAAGTCTGAATACGTACCTCATTTATGTTTCATATACATACTGCATAAATGGTCTAACTGTATCTTTGTGTAATAATGTTAGTGTTGTTAGTTTTGGCTGTGACCCACCCCATGAAGCTAAATGTATAGTTTTTGTTGTTGTTTGTTTGTTTTTGTTGTAACAGTGGCACTAAATTAGTTTTTAGATTTTATGTGAGTACATGCCTATAATCACAGAGCTAGGGAGGCTGAAGCAATAGGATTGTGAATATAAGGCTATTCTGGAATATACATTGGGATTTTTGTCTCAAAAATCAGGTTTAAATTTAAAAACCATTCTAAATTTTAAATTTCAAATTAGGGGTGCTTAGCCTTCACAGGGATTTTTTTCAGAATTAAAAAAGATGGATAGCTTTTATTTCATTTGAAATAAAAAATAAAAGGCCAGACTCTCCTGTGTGGATTCTAGTTTTAAACCAGATTACAAATGCATCCAGAAGGCTGGTTTCAACCCAGAGAATAACTCAGATGCCAGCAGCTCATCAACCCACTATTGCTTTGCAGTAGCAAATTCTAATACATAATAAATAATATCTCATGACCTCAAAAAGAATAAAGATTTCTCTGTATAATTATTTTCCATGTGAAGGTTTAACCATCACCAGAACACTAATGTTTGATTGAACACTTAATATGAAATACATGTACAGAAGATTTGAAGTGAGATCTCATCTACTGAATGAAACAATTTACTTGGCATGTGTGTTCTCTGTATGTAAAGGTTACTAAGACAGGTTATAGAGGAGTAAGAAAGATTGAGCGGGATCATCTGGAGTCAGATGTGTGTTTACGTAATGAGTGTCATGGAATAATTTTATTTTTTATTTATCAGACCTTTTAGGCATACCTAACATATCCTAAGCCTATAATTCATGAGCACCTTTTTTAACATTAATACACTGAATTACTGTGTACACTCATTGAAGCTGATATCATTATTATCATTCCTAGTTTATGCATAAGGGGCTAGGGCACAGACAAGTTAGGCTACTTGTTAAAGAATTCAGATATGTCAGTAACATAATGAAGACATAAAGCTAGCTGTTGGCTGTCTGACCCTGGTATCCTTGGGCTTAAGTACTATGCTAAATTACTTGACTAAGAAAGCATCTTTGGGATTCACACATTCTTTTTTTCCATTGATTGATTGGATTGATTGATTGATTGATTGATTGACTTTACATACTGATTGCAGCCCTCACCTTCTCCCAGTCCACTCCTACAAGGCCCCTTCTTCTCCTCTGAGAAATGAGAGGCCCCCTGAGCTATCACCCTACCTGGCATTTCAAGTTACTGTAGGACTTGGTGCATCATCTCACCCTGAGGCCATAAAGATGGAGCAGAGACTGAGGGAATGGCCAACCAATGACCAGCCCAACCTGAGATCACGGGCAAGCACAAATTCCTGACACTATTAATGATGCTTTGTTATGTTTGCAGACAAGATATTAGCATAACTGTCCTCATAGAGGCTCCACCTAGCAGCCAGTGGAAAAAGATGCAGAGACACATAGCCAAATTTTAGATGGAATTCAGGAAGTTTTTGTGGACGAGTTATTTGGGGGGAAGGATTGAGGGACCCGAAGGAGATAGAGACTCCACAAGAAGATGAACAAAGTCAACTAACCTGGACCCTTGGGAGCTCCTAGAGACTGAACTACCAACCAAAGAGCAAGGACAGGCTGAATCTAACTCCCTGCCCCACATATGTAGCAGATGTGCAGCTAAGTTGTCATGTGGGTCCTCCAACAAATGGAGCGGGAGGGCTGTCCCTGATTCTGCTGCCTGCCTGTGAATCCACTTCCCCTAACTGGGCTGCCTTGTATGATCTTCACATGTTCTTATAGCTGGGAGCATGCTTCCTAAAGAGGCTGCTTTTGCCTCTTCAGTCAAAGGTGTTGCCTGTGTAAGAGGGAAGGTGGTATCAGCAGGATTGTTGAATAGTTGGCACCATAGATGGATCCTGAAAGACTGGGCATTCAGTCACTGAGCATGAATTTACCAGAACAGCTAGCTCTCCCATCCACAGAACAGCTAGCCTTCCCATCCACAGAGCAGCTAGCCCTCCCATCCACAAACTTGGTTAAAAATTGTACTGTCCAAGCCGTGGGCTGTGATGGGATGATAACAGAGAGGGAGAGGTGGGGGACCTGGAAGTCAGGGGTGCTTGAAGGTCAGAGTCCACTGTATCTGTTGGGCTGTGGAGAACAGGCAGTGTCAGAAGACCCTTGTGATCCTAATGCCTGGTGGCATTGCAGCTTGATGTGCACATCCTTGTTGGGACTTAGAAACTTGGAGAAACCTTATTCTGACATCTTGCCAGGAGGAAATATCATGAGCAGGCAGGCCTTGCCTATCTAAGCTGACAGATATTTTTGCATTATACGTGTCTTTAACTCTAATAGGAAGATAGGTATTAGGAATTAAAATATCTGTGAGTAGGTATTTTTAAAAAATTGTGTTTAATCAGATCATTGCAGAGTAAAATGACTTAATTTCAAATTCTTATTAATATTTCTATTTGCTGAGAATTTACTGTTAAGAATCAAATTTTCTCGAAGTAATGATTACATGCTAGAACTTATTATTTAAGCATATATTTTCTGTGATAAATATGTAGTGATGAATATTTTATATAAAAACTTGAAAAATTAAAGGGTTTGGATATAGCCATATGTAACAATTTAATTTACATAGAAATAAAATCTGTTCAATATGCAGTGAAAACGTTGTGAAAATTTGAATGTCATAAATATATCTATGAAGTCTAGCGGGGCAAAAATCATCATATTTTAGATCAAATGTTTGTTATAACCAGTGACTTGTATTAAAAATACTCAAGACGGTGATAAAATGCTATTGAATATCTTGCATGCTATCATGTTTGGGAAACCTCGTGCAATTAATGTGCTACATTGACAGGAACATCCTTTGAATGTGGACTCATCCATCCATTTTATCGTTCTCTCCATCCTTTGCTTCCCTGAGAGGATCTAAAGAACACTTTTCGTGCTTCAAGAGTAGAGAATTTGAATGTTTGTGTGTGATAACACAGTGCATGAACTCTAGAAACAGGAAGAATAGTCTAAGCTCCCAGTCCCAGTGCTTAGGAACTCCGTGGTATTATTTTCCTGTGTCAGTATTCTTATCTATAATAGCCGAATAAAAGCTGTCTGTAGTTCTGACAGATATGACTATTAAATAAGTTACTATGTAGACTGCAGTTAGGACAATGTGTGCTATAGTCAATGTTCAATTAGCATTGTGTCGTGTTATTATTCTTTTGGGCAACTGAAGATTTTTGGAGTAATGTATTAACAAGATCTGCAGTGATCCAGGCCTGGGGAAGAATTCAGGAGGATGAGACAGGAGAGTCTTGAAGGACAAAGACAAATTTAGTGCTAAAATAGTAATAGCGATAGCTTGCTTGGGTCATCCCTTCTCCCTAAGGATCTTCACTTACATACTACAGAAGAGGAAACTGAAGATCTTTGAAAGCATGTTTGAGATAAACATTATGGAGAGGAATATTCCCAATAACGAAATGACCCAGGAAGTTGATGTGAATGACCATGAATCTTAGGAGAGCAGTTCCAGGTGTAGCTTCCTAGCAGTAGCAGCACCTTTGGGACAACTCAAGTGTTGATGTTTCTGGGACCATGCAATCGAGGCAATTTTGTGAAAGATTCCTTGTGGAAATGCTTCCATTACGGAAAGATGGAAGGAAGGACCCATCCCCAGTCCAGTTGCTCTCCCTGCACACACTTTGTGGTTTTCTTAACAAGAATTCTGGGGAGCTGTCACTAGAGGGCACACTGACTTCACCTGTGCTTAAGAACTGGCCTTCTGTCTTCCCTGGGATTTCTCAGCTTCCATCTCCAGCAGGCATCCTCCAGTGGCAGAGGAACTTATCCAGTACTCAACCTAACCTCTCCAGGGAGACACTGATCCTCTTCCACAGCACTTCAGCTTATTCCTGAAACTAGAAAGGACAGCAGCCCTCATTACTCAAGGAGATAGTGTTGTGGAGCAGAGTTGAAGTCTCTTCAACAGTCCTAAGATGTGCCAGCAAATGACTAGCAGAAGAGATACTTCCAACCATGCAACAGTGGCACTTATATCCTGGGGGTAACCAATAGCCATCTAATGACTAGTTTGTCATTAAGCCCTCTTAAAAAGAGAGAATCCGTGATTGGAACTGGAAACTTAACCAAATATCCATAGGTGAGGTCATGGATTATGGAGGAGAACCTAGGACTATCACTTTTCTAACCCCTTATAATTGGTCATTGAATTCTATATATACTTACCCTATGTCAAGAGATAAGTGCAGCCCTCAACCCCCATCAAAGAAGCTCATTTTTGCAGCAGATGGAGAGCATTACAGAAAACTACAACTGGTCAAATTCAGAGAACAGCTTGCCTGTAGGATGTCCAGCCCTGCCCTAATTAGGATTTCTGTTGATGTGACAAAATACTTTGACCAAAACAACTTGGGAAGGAAGGGCTTTATTTGGCTTAAATTTCCACAGCACTGTTCATCATCAAACGAAGTCAGGACAGGAACTCAAACAGGTCAGGAACCTGGATGCAGGACCTGATGTGGAAGCCACGGAGGAATGCAGCTTACTGGCTTGTTCAGCCTACATGCTTATAGAACTCAGAACCACCAGTCCAGGGATGATATCAGCCATGATGGGCTGACCACTCCCCGCATCAATCAATAATTAAGAAAATGTTCTATAAGCTTGCCTGCAACTGGATCTTATGGAGATATTTTCTGAATTGAGGCTCCCTCCTCTCAGATGACTTTAGCTTTTGTCAATTTGACATAAAACTAACCAGTAGAAGCCTCAGTGGATACATATACAACACAACTCCTGTGCCTAAGGCTCGGGGACAATCATGGAAGAGGGACAGAGAGATTGTAAGAGCCAGAATACCAGGATTTCTGCTCTGTGATAGTGGCTGTGTATGATAGGCAAGCTGCACTCACGACATCCCAAAAGGCTTGCTTAAACAAGACCAGCACAATGAGAGCACCAGTTGTTCTGTTCATGCGGAAGGGGAGTCTCATAAGCTCCCTCTCCCCATGTAAAGAACTATAGACAGCTTATGGCTACCGAGAGAGGAAGTCCCAGTCTTTTCCAGGGATGAGACCCTCCATAGAAGGTCCAATACCAAATGGGATCCATAGGTTGTATTTATATGTACATATGTATACATAACAATAATAATTAAAGAATCATGAATCTGAGAAGGGGTGGAAGGCACAGAAAGACTAGGAGTAGGGAGAGATGCAGGTGATTTAAATGTAGCACTCATGTGTAAAATACTAACAAAACAAAACAAAACAAAAAAGAATCTATGCCTCTAAACCACACCCCTAGTGATTCTTACATTGCATTAATATCTGCTGTACATTTGTGTTTATTTAAAAAAAACACATGCCCTATAATGAGAAGGAAGTGATAGAGTCTATGCCTCTTTGTTTCCCCAGCTTTGTGTGAGTCCTGGCAAATCATTGAATATGTTTTTTGTGTTCATAAAGGGATTAGAATATAAGGTGAAAGACTTTTTGTCCAACCATTTCTCCATGACTTAGAATTTAACTCAAAAATTTTTGAATCCTTATAGAGGCCATGGTTAAATATTTGAATTATGAGTAATAGAACATTATGATTTGTGACTGATAGGGATGAGGGCTTCGAGAAGGAGAAGGGCTTTTAGACCAGCCTTCACGAGTTAAAGTAACCATAAGGTCACTGGAAAACCAACAAATTGGAGAAAAGAAGCCAGGGCTCTCAGGGAAATTCTCACACAAATATGAACAATGACTGCTTAGAGAAAGCAATAAGGTCCTTATCCCTGGTTTGCAGACTGATTTTTTTTTTCAGATGGCTAAACTCAATATAAGGCCATTTGTGTTCTTAGATTATCTGAATTCTTTACTTCTGAGTACTTAAAGAAGAGCTTCATGGGTGAAAGTAAGAGGATGCATTTGTGTTTGGATAGCTTCCTGGTCCCTAATGATGGTCAAGCATAGCATCGTGCATAAATCCAGGCATGCTTTCTTAGAGGGAAGTACTGTCACTCTCTCTTAAGGATCATGGTTATAGCTGCACTGAAGAGAGCCACAGAGCCTGGAGCTTGAAAGGAACAGAGGTAGGAGCAAGGGTTAGGAGATGGTATAGCATCAGTGAGCTTCTGAGGAGACAGTGTAGCATCAGTGAGCTTCTGAGGAGACAGTGTAGCATCAGTGAGCTTCTAAGGAGACAGTGTAGCATCAGTGAGCTTCTGAGGAGATAGCTGTGGTATCAGTGAGCTTCTGAGGAGACAGTGTAGCATCAGTGAGCTTCTGAGGAGACAGTTGTAGCTTCAGTGAGCTACTGAGCCTCCTTCCCCAGGTTTCTTTTCTAAGCCTCTGGAATTGAGCTTTTATCTCTCATTCACTTATTTCTTCCTCAGACTTAAAGTGGAACATACATCTCTTCCAGTCTTTTTTTATGTGGATAGAAAATTCTTATAAATTTAGAAAGCAATATTTTATCTCCTTCCTTCTTCTCTTCCTTATTTCTTACCCCCAGTGTTTTTATATATAATATATATATATATATATATATATATATATATATATTATGTGTGTGTGTGTGTGTGTGTATGTTCACTTATGTGTAGGTGAGTGTGTTCATAGGGATGTCAGGCACCCTGTTTTATCATTCTCTGCCTATTCCCTTGAGACAGGGTCTCTCAGTGAACCCTAGTTTACCAACACTCATTTTTGATGTCTGGCTATTGAGTCCCAATGATCCTTATGTATCTATCCCTACCAGCATGTGGGCTGCAGCAATGCCCACTTCTCCTGTATTTTTGTAGGGGTGCTAGTATATGAACTTAGGTCCTTTATGCTTGGACAAGGGCTCTATCCCATTGACCTAATTCTCCAACCCTGAAATTTTTTCAATGCAAAATACTCAAGCATTATGTTATTTTTAAAATGTTGGGGCAGGGGATGAACTCTACAGGAATGGATCTTTACCTAAGCTGAAATTACCTACTTTCTTCTAAGTCTCTGAGAAGAGCTTCCAAACTATCTTAGATCATCATATTTCCCATAGTCTATATAGACCAAAAAGAACACCTAACGGTTCTGTATATTGCTTGGTTTTGTTTATAAAATCTGAATGACTTGGGAATTTATACCCAATGACCTAGCAGCTATGTGACAAGATAATATACATGAATTGGAAAAGACAGTTTCTATTTTTAGATAGTGTCATCAATGGGATTTGTATATCTCTTTGGTACTGTTCCATTTCTCAAACCTTGGAATCACATGAAACTACCCACGCTTCCTGTTCTATACTGATTGTCATGATTCTTGGATTTTATCACAACGTTTGTTCAAAAAAGCTATCTTCTGCCACTATGTGACAGTTACCAAAAAATGTATTGATATTCACTGTTTAAACTATGTGTCATCTTTAGCTAGGCATTTGTGCCATTGCTTGTAAAAATTTAAAATTCCAGTTGAAATTACTAATGTTATTGTTGGCTGCCTCGGCTCACCAGTTTCAGTGGCATGACTCTAGGGTTCCATGATCAGACATGGAAATGTAAAGAAATTACTCTTGCAGTAGAACATCTGATAACTAACCACTTCTCTAATGGTGTATCTGTCCAGATGGAGATACTGACAACCATGTCAGTATCTCAACAACTATGTCTAATCTCAACAACTATGTTGTGGTAGCAGTGTGGAGCTTGAAAAGATGATAGCTCGTTTCTAGAAAAAGATGAATGAAAGACTCTAGCTATTTAATTGGGCTTGATTATAATTCAGAGGTTTAGTCCGTTATTGTCATGGCAGAAAACATGGTGGTATGCAGGTAGACATGGTGCTGGAGAAGGAGCTAAGATTTCTACATCTTGATTGGCAGGCAGCAGGAAGAGAGGACTCTAGCTAATTTTAATACAAGGAATAGGGTGGAGGTCCTAGGAAGACTCCAAGTTCAGCTTCAGCAACTACTGGTGGAGGCCTTGGTTTTAAATGTTTGGAATGGTTCTCAGGGATCCAGTGTCTGTACAGCACATAATGTAAGCCAGCCATCTTCTCTCCCCCCTCTGTATAATGTAACAATAAATTGTTCTATAGTATTTCGCTGCTACTTAACTTTAGTGGTGGAACTGTACAGTGAGATTCTCAGCACTGCACTCCCTGTCACCTCAAGAGTTTACTCATCAGAATTCCTGATGGGATTTTCATGTTATTTCTTTATAAAACTCTTGTAAGATGAGCATGCTCCATGGAAATTCAGTGCTGCTGCTCGAAGTAATGTTCTGTGTTTAGGAATCTTGGGTCATGTAAAACACGCTAAGCACGGGCTGTGCAGTGCCTTTCCTAGGTCGGTGTATATCCTGACCCTTCTGGACAAATAGGAGCATTATGGTCTCATATTTCATTGATGAGAGAGTTATTTTACAGACTCATGCCACATGGAATACATGTGAAAGGCATTCCAAGCTTGTGGATAAAACTTAAACACGTGTTTGTTTTTAATTATTTGTGTTTCTATGTGCACATACATGTGTGTTCTCTCCAGGTACACTTGTGAAGGTCAGAGGGCAACTTTCAAGGAGCCAGTTGTCTTCTTGCACTGTGTAGGTTTCAAGGATCAAACTCAGGTCATGCAGACAGGTAGGAAAGTGCGTACACACTGGTCCATCTCTCTAGTGCCCAAGTGATCTTTTAAAATACTTTCTTGTTCTATTTTGAATTGATTTTTGTTGGTCACATATCTGATTTATTTGATATTGCCTTCTAGGTCAGAATTATAACATAGTATGGAAAAGTACCATGTGCTTTAAATTGGTTCTTTTGTGTTCTGATTTTCTGTCTCCAGTTAAGTATTGACCAGCTGTTTGGTGTAATGGATTCCCAGCATACTGATGTTAAATTAAGTCTGAAGCATACTTCATTATTCTTTGACAGTTTCCTCGCAGGTGGATGCTGCTAGTTTTCAGAAGATGTCAATGTATGCTCATTTCTAGGCATCTATATAGTCTCCAATTGTACTAATACATGGGTATTTTCTCTCTTAAAGCCGATACTATACATTGTATCAGAAATCTTGAGTCCCTAATTAAAAACAGAATAAAACACAAATGAAACCCATTCATTTCCCTGTTCAAGTGATAGACAAGCTAAGTAAAACAACAAACAAAAACAATCCTCTGAAATGTCATAAAATAAACAGATATAGTTTAAAGTTTGTTGGCTAAATGTTCAGGTTAATACTGGACCCCTTAACAGGGTAGGCATAACTACACAGTCCCAGCTAGCCCTGAAGCAGGCATTTTACATAGACATGTGTTCTTCTGATAGCGTCTGCTCTACAGTCAGTGGTCACCTGGAGCAGCTGGACTCTGAGGCTGTAAGCAGGAGCTTACAGATAGCACCTTTTACAGGAAGGGAGAGAAGCTATTTCCATAGCAATTAAAGTTAGGTCAGACTCAAGACCCCATGATTGGTAGGAAGAGAGCACCAGTGCTCTGGTTAGAGACATCCTGTTTATGACTTGATGTAGCTTTAAAAATAAAAGTTTTTGGGGGGGGGTTGCTTTTATGATTTCAGACTCTTCCAAGGGAGGTCTGTGCCTTTGTCTTTTCATAGCATGGATGCAGACATTCTCCAACAAGAAAAAGGAACAAGCTCTCATTATACAATAGCAAATGGAAAAAAGTGGAAATTATATTTCTGCTTGTAAAAATAGTGATCCTGAGATTCCATGTGACTGACTACAGAGGTACACTTCAGCACTTCCCCATACCTCCCTACCTTTCCAAGGTGTCAGTTGCCCATGGCAAAAAGAAGCTGGGTAATTCCAATATAATATTGTGAAATAACAGAAGACTAGGACGGGGTAGACATGCACACAGAGATATTCATGTAATTTAACACAGCACATCGTTATAACCGTTCTACTTCTATTTTGTTCATCTCTATCATAAATTAAGTCTTAAGATAAATCTACAGGAAGTTAATAGAAAATAAACATAGCAACACAGTATGCATGTGTTCAGTAGCATGCATCTGTTGTTACAGGTAGACTAGGATGTAAGAGCACAGCCCCTGTAATAAGCGGAAGTCCTATATTTGGCTAGGCTTCTGCCTCCACAAGGAAAGGATGTCTGTCTTGCTGCTGAGTGAGGTTAATGTGAGCACAGTGCCACCCACGTGCTCGAGGTCAGGTACACTGGAGCTCTGATGGGCACAAAGCTTACATGCTCTCTCGGTCAGTTGCACTGGAACTCTGACGGGCACCAACCAGGAGGCAAGGTCACACACGATGTGCAATCTAGCATTAGCCTTTCATCCCTTAAGAAGGAACTAAGTGCTTAGTTTAGTGTTAAGGTAGGTAGATTGTTCCTTTAAAAGGAAAGAGCAAAGCTGCGGAGAAGGATGCTGTGACTCGATGGAGGCAATTTGTATGGGCTTTTGATGTAACTCAGCTCCAAAGCCACGGGAGCTCTGAAGACACCCTGTTCTGACTGAGGCACACAAGACAAATGAAAACAGGGGCTAGTTCAAACTTGGGGTAGGAAACCAGATCTAGAAACGTTTAAATTGTTAGTTCCTTATAGCAGATACAACTAATGTTAGCACCGATATTTGTATATTCCAAAATCTCACTTTAATTGAATGTCTTTAAAATATATAGTGGTTGAGAATACTGCTCAAAATAATTATTTGTGGGTTTAACATTGCATTGTTTTGAAAAGGATCATTGTATAGTAAGTTTCTACTGTTTTCTTTTTTCTGTTCAGCTCTCCACACAACAAGAGGACCAATTACATATATTTTGATCTCATAAGCTCGCTCTGCTCCTCTGATAGGTGTATATCCAAACTACAGAGTAAATTCCTGAGAGAAAAATAACTATGTTCTTTGCCACATTTTTGTCTGAAATATGAGTGAAAACATGCATGTATGTAGGTTAAGAACTCTTTGAAATTAAAACAGTGGATGTGCAGCTGACGTTATTGTTTTCAAAAAGAAATCCAAAGGAAATTGATAGATATAAATAGATAAACAAGAAAATTCAAAAGGGGTTGAAATTAAAATTTTATTGAAAAGGTGTTAAAGTTAACATAGGCATATGTTAACATAGGTTAGGGGTGGGATCCTGAGGGAGTGAGCTCTCAGAGCACGGGGATGCTGCAGGAGGGAAGGCAAGTGGATTTTTATTTCCTAGATTTGCACCCAGCCCTGGCCCATTCTTGAACTTGAAGGGCATTTTCTGGAGTGGCACCTGGTGCCCTGGGAGGGACAGTAACTGCACAGCACAGCTGAGGAACACTCTGTTCCCATATGCTCTGGCCAGTGACTCATTAAAGAGCACATAAAGACTAAGAAGAGTAGCTTTGTAGCCAAGGCAGGCCAGGCCACCCACGGCCATGTTGCAAGTCTTTCAGCATTCCCCACAGGAAATGACCCTTCAGGTTTCTTGCTCACATTCTGGCTGGCAGCCCAGACGTGGAGGATCATGGGAGATGATTATAAGATTCAGAACTTGCTCAAGGAAGGCCAGATTAGTTTATAAGCTCAATACTAAGTGGTTCCGTGATGGTAGGGTGAAGTATGAGCGATGGAGAGATGATGGGAAGAGAGTTGTCAGGATGGTGGGGTTTTATTTAAATAATGCTTAAAATTATTTTACAAGTCTATTGTGATTAAAGAAAAGAAACTTAAAAATGTTCCTTCTTCGATACATCAGGGGCATTATTGGGATAAGATCTGATGGAAGTATTAGATCTGCAGATGTCTGGCACTCCAGGGGATGCCTAAGTCAAAGGAAACTAAGTTGGAATGCACTTTGCCTACCATCCACTCACACTAACATCCTCCACAGTGGTGAAAGTCATGGCTAAGAGAGGCCCACTGCCCAAAGCCTCACTGTGAATCCAAAGGGCAACCAAGGCAAACACCCACATTATTGGGTTTTTCGATCTGATGTTGTCTTTTGCCACAAAAACCCGAATGATCTTATGGTTTAGTACTGACTAAGGCGTAGGGTCTGCCATGAGAGTCAACAGGCAGTGAACCTCTATTGAACAGGGATGACTGTTTGAAGGTTTCAAGTACCTACAGAGCTAAGTAATACTTTAGGAGGTCTTCTTTAGGTAGACATGAAGATGAAAA
>NW_022196895.1:45391532-45392223 GCF_008632895.1 Mastomys coucha | reverse complement strand
GTGTGTATGTGTGTGTGTGTGTATTTAGGATATATATTTACCCTAAATACTAAAAACTAACATATATATATATGTATATATATATATGTTATATATATGTATATATCTAACACACACACACATACACACACACACACACACACACACATATATAAAGTTTATGTCTCCGGCTGCCAGTGGTGACTGAACACAGTCTGTGAACTGTAATATGTTTATGTGGCACCTCTCTGTCTTAGCTTCCCTGCTCAGTTAGTGTATAGGGTCCGTGCAGACAGGAAACACCTTCACCATTGACTCCCAGAATGGGCATCGTGGATAACAATCAGACCTGTGCCTCCAAACATCTGACAAAACTGACAAGATTTTAGGGTTTCATTAAGTGAAATTTGAGCCTATTTGTATTTATTCATACTTCTTTTTTTTTTCTACTTCACCCTAAGAAGTAGAAAAAAGGTTTTAGTTCTCATAAATTGCAAGCCAGGTCATATTTGTGATTACTATAAGAGGAATGTTGAGGCTTCTACAGAAAGGAATAGTCAAGGTTATACCAATGCCAAACCAATGGTTTTGGTGATAAAGTAAGAGGGAGGGGGAGAGCGAAAGGGTGGCAGAGTGGTTGGGGTTGAAGAGAAAAGGGAAGAGGGTGGAAGAGAGGGAGAGAGAGAGAGAGAGAGAGAGAGAGAGAGAGAGA
>NW_022196895.1:45383498-45391522 GCF_008632895.1 Mastomys coucha | reverse complement strand
AGAGAGAGAGACAGAGAGAGAGAGACAGAGAGAGAGAGAGGGAGAGACAGAGAGAGAGACACAGAGACAGAGACAGAGACAGAGACACAGGGAGAGAGAATGGTAGTAGAACAGGGCATTGGGAGCAGGGGCCTGTGACCATGGTAGTCTTCGGTAGTAGTTAATACATTGCGCACCTCACCAGGCCTTTCTCGCTCCTCTGCGCCATCTAAAGACCAGTACAAGTCCTCATTTTCTGATGGCAGGCACAGCTTTGAGATTTGTTTGGCTGGCGCAACATGAGTGGATCTGGTATGTGTCACTTCTAGACACAGATGTAAAGACTTGGTACCAGCTAGTGTCTCTTCATATTTCCTTCTTTCTGCTGTAATTCTAAGAGTGTCTGTTGAGATGAAGCTCTGTCAGCTTGACTCCCGAGTGACAATAGTGAGTGGAGTCCTTCCTTCAGCCTATATGTGACATGTGTGTGAACCTGGAAATCCACTCTGCTAAGGTATTAAAATTTTGTTCCTATTACACAACCCAATTTATCTCATCTGATCCAAAATTAGGGAGTCAGCATAGCAAAACTATAAAAATTGGTAGCATTGGCCTAGCTACAAAAGATAGCAATTCATGTTGGGTATGAGAAAACATTTGGTGTGGGCGCATGAAGTTTGGTAAACCTAATAGATCTAGAGCCCAAGGGAAGGAGCTCGGAAACAGACTCTTAGTAGCATGTGTTGGTGGCAGGTGACAAAGCTCAGCAAGCTCAGAAAAGAACTGGCAAGTACAGCCAGGGATCAAAAAGGATACCAGAAAATGGAGACCCGTGGGCTTAGAAGGGATGCTGCTTTTCAAACCCCAATGACTAAGAAAATTGGGCAACTCACCTGATGGCAAATAACAAATGAAGAATATTATTGTCATGTGCTATTGTTAAAATCTTTGGATGGATCTGGGGTATAACTGGTGACTCAGCGCTCCCCAAATCCTCTCAAGTGAGCAAAATGTCCCTAGAGAAGGTGTCTCAGTGGTTGGCAGACAAAGTGTAACTGGGGAGTGTGAGAGACTGAAATTTAGAAGGAAGGAGGGAAGAAAAAGCAAGAAGGTGAGAACACACATGGGGTCATGGAGACAAGAAGCAAAGAGACTTTGAATGTAAGAATGTCAGCAGCACATCTAGAAGATAAGTTTAGATACAGCTTGTTGTATAAGAGGCCTAGAGCCTCAACTCAAGTAGTAACATTTCTGAGAGCTGTCTCCTTCCTAAGAACTGCTGGCCAAAACTGAGGAACAGCAACACTGCTAAAGACCTAAATGCCTTCTGAGTGAGTATGAAGAAATACTGTCTTATCCCTCACTGAGGGCTTACTCTTCAACATCCACATTAGAGACTTCTAAGAAAGACAACAGAGGCAGAATAAAATCCCAAAGGGTGAGAGCCTAGGAGAACCAGGCTGACTTAGAGGACATTCTCCCAGCATCGGGTATGACAGAAGAAGGTCCATAGAACCTTCCTGACAGAAGAACGTCCACAGAACTGCTGTACACTGGTGGCTGCGGGGAGTATCCCACCCCCTTTTCAGTTTACTTTCATCTGTTGGTGTAGAAGGATCTTAAGACTTCCCTTTCTAGCTCCTAATGCTTCAGATCAGGGGGAGTCATGCTTCTGTAAAGTCTTAGATCTCAGAGAAATAGGCTTGCATTAAATTTCAGACATGTGCAGCTGCTTCAAGGGAGTAGAAGACAGTGGCTGGGATACTCCCTGTAAGTAAGATAACAAGTCACAACTGTATGACACACAACCATATGGCCACCATTGTTAACATTAAAACATGTGAGTATTTGGCTTGCATGTACGTAAGTATACCATGTGTGGCAGTGCCCACAGAGGGCAGAAGAAGACACTGAGTTCCCTGGAACTGGCTGGAGTTATGGATGGTTATGAACCACCAATATGGGTGCTGGGAGCTGGTCCCAGGCCCTCTGGAAAGAGCAGCCAGTTCTGTAAGCCATCTCTCTAGCTCACACCATTGTAGACTTTAAGACAGACAGGAGTCGCAGAAAAAGGTGGACAAGGGCTTATATTAAGAAACATATTTAGAAATGAAATAATGATCAGAAATCCATTTCAACTTTCACTTTATAAGAGAAAATTATTGGTAGTATGCTCTCTTGACAGATGTGGGAAGCAGAGTGCCCTGTGTGGTGGCCACATAAACAAGTGTAATTCTCCCAGGAAAAAAAAAATTGGCCAGATCTTTCAAGATCAGCAGTGTGATAGCCTTTACCCAGAAAAGGTACTTCTTATGCATCACATAGACATGTTGACTAAAACATGCACAAAACAACGTGTCTCACATTACTAATTTAAGCAGTGCTTGTAATAGCAAAGGGCTGAAAACCATGTAAATATCTACTAGTAAAGGACTGGCTATCTAAGGTAGGTTTATTCATAAAATTAGCTATGTCATTAATATAAGGAGGTGTAAATGATAAAACACACATCTGAGATATTTAAGTTAAAAAGGAACATACAGGGTGATATATAAAGTATCTAATGTTTGTATTTTAAAGAAGGTGTTCCACTAAGCAAGTATGTATGTATTTGGGAATATATGTATGTGTACCCATATATCTATATCTGATCTATATCTATATATTTATGTGTATATAATGGCAATGAAAAAATAGGGCCTAAATTTGAAAGAGAGCAAGGGGCACATGGGCAGGCCTGGAGAGGAAAGGGCAGGGGAAATGAAGTAATTTCATTTCACTTTAAAAAAGTAAAAGAATTATTATGAAAGAGAGAGTTCCTGTTTGAAAGTTCTATCATGAGCATGCATGGACACTTCATACCAATAAAACAATTGATTAAAATAAACAATATAGTGAACTTCAGCTCTCCTCTACTTTTGCTACACACAGCTTTCTATGTGTCAGATTCATTTCTTGCCATTCCATCATGTGGCCATGGAGAGCTTTCTTTGTCTGACATCAGTATGTGTTATTAAACCAGAAAGGAGTTAATGTTACTTTATCCACACAGAAATTTTGTGCTGGAACAATATTTCTCATAACTTAAAAGATTGGCCTTCTACCGTAATTGACCCTACTTGCTATGTAGATCTGTGCTACAACAAGCTGGATTAAACCACAATTCAATGTGAAGGTCAGGTTTTGGGTCACTGCACTATGCCCCCATTTATCACTTGGTAAAGGGTATTTTGAAACAGAACCAAAATTTGTGTGTTCCGAGAGGTCATTACAAGTGTAAGCCAGGCTAGCTAGCCATGAGGAACAGGGCATGAAATACCCACTGCTTCAACAGGGAACCAAAATGAGAAACACCACTTTGAATAGTATGTCTATAATTAACATCTTCATTGAACCCCTATATTCTAAGCTCATATCCATATATATATGTATACACACACACACACACACACACACACACACACATATATAAGCCCCAGGTGCTTCATATGTAAAATAGATGGAAAAATTGGAGCATCTTCTAAGGTCCTTTTGTTATGTTGTTCTGGAATAGCAGAATACACAAACACACACACACACATATACGTATATATATGTATGTTTTTTCCATCTATTTTACATATGAAGCAGCTGGGGCTCAGAAAAAATATAAATCTGAAGTCACAAAGCCAGAAGCTAAATCAAATCCCTTTCCCTTGTAGCTTCTGACTCTGTAGTATGAGCATCACTCTGGCTCCACGAGTAGACCTGTGCGCCCCTCTGACCGTGCCACCAAATCAGGTTCATGTCTCCTTTCTCTTTGTAGGAAGACGAGCTCTTGGCAAACATTTGCTGGAGAGCCAGTTAGCATGGTTGGCATGAAGACTGGGGATTGTCCATTTGTCTCCACTTTAAAATGCATGTAGCTCCTTTTCCCTTTACGGTTACCATATGAGTATTGATTTTAATTAGTTCTGTCTATTAAGATTCCCCTTAGGTTCAAGAAGCCTGCTCGGTAATTAACTATTCAGCTTTCCTGTGGCTGGCAGTATTGGTAGGTGAGTTACTGCTCCTGACCCAATCCTTGGATCAATGCTGTTCTTCGGATCTACCTTTAAGAGTTGGGATTCAGATGCAATTTTGACCTCAGGTGGCTTATCCATACTGGTTGTGGAATAAAGAGGCTCATCAGATGCTATGATGTATTTCCTACACACCTGCATCAGAACCCCCAACTACCCAGTTGACATCAGATGTCACAACTGGTGTTTGCTGAACGGCTCTGGTACTTTTGTTCTGTGGCCCCAGTACTGTTTCTTATTTTCATGTTATTCTAAATGCAGTGAAAGTTAGGGATTGAGTTGTTGGGCACTGATGGATCCGTGAGATCTATTCTCCAAGGAATACATGTGATATGCAGATTCTTAGCATAATATTTCTGAGATTTAATTCTCAAAGTGTGTATGCAGTTTGTATTTTCGTAGACTTTGTTGGCCAAACCCAAGACCAATTGTCTGTAGTAGCAACAGGATAAGCATGCAAGATAATGATAGTGATGCTGGAATTTGGAAGCAATAGATTAATAATTATGTGTAAACCATGACAGCAATCCTTTTGGATTAATTCAAAATCCCTGGCATTTTCTGGGGTCTGTTACTAAGGGTGATTCATTACTTTTAACAAAATAGCTGACAGTTTAATATTCTTTTGGCCATGTTCAGAAGCTCTGGGTTTGCTGTAATTCGGAGAAAACCATAGGACCCTCAATGTTTAGTAGAATGGATGTTAAAATGGAGAGTTCCAGGTCCATCTGCTCTTGAGTGCCACATGTCCTTCCATTATGACTACCCTTCCCACCAGCAGTGTCCCATATGCCTCAACAGACACTCGTTAATGCCTGGAACCCTTTG
The DNA here is from genome assembly GCF_008632895.1 of Mastomys coucha. Lineage (NCBI taxonomy): Eukaryota > Metazoa > Chordata > Mammalia > Rodentia > Muridae > Mastomys > Mastomys coucha. Next base: position 45,386,654 of record NW_022196895.1, on the reverse strand, counting down.
CAGCTGGGATTTATTTCTCGAGGTTGGTGGCTCAGACTGTCAGTCACAGCTGAGGTTTTAGCTCCCTTGTGGATTTTCATTCTTGTCTGGTCAATGTGAGAGCCCTGGACTAGAATGGAAGCTGAACTCACATGTGGGTGATGGCCAGAATAACTGGACTGAGGGACTCAGAGCGGACACGCTAAAACAAATTATATAACCAGGCAACCACATCCTCTTATCTATTCTTAGATAACATTTTGAAGTATCGATCATATGGCAGGCTGAAAGCAGATACTTGGTGTTTGCGCTGTAAAAGGGACATTGGAGAAGGAAAATCCAGGTACACATTGGTGTCCAAAACAGATTTGCAAGAAGAAATGATATTACCGACCCTGGTGGAACAACTCTTCAGTTTACTCATTCAGCCATTATTATTGAGTGCACACCGTTTCGGTGGCACCGTGAGATGCAGAAACTGTGTTTACTGTCCTCAAGGAGAAGATGTCTAGAAGCAATTTTAATCTGATCAAAGATACTGTATGTACTCTCTGTGAGGCTGGCGAGCAGAAGTGGGAACAGGGCCTGAGAGCAGCTGCCATGTAATTGAGCCTGAGGAGAAGGTATTCATGTGGTAGGCTCCGAAAAGACTAGGGTCACTCAGAAATACGTGGAGGAACACCAGCTCACAGCTGGATTTTAAGGGCAATTACGCAACGACGACAATACTAAGCAAGATCTGATTTCCCTTTGGACTCCAGACCTGCAAGATAGGCCTGTGTTATCTATCTCCTCTCACAGCAGTGCTTAATGATGTGTCTGCTCTGCCCCAGAACAATCCTTTACGTGAGAAAGTGAGTGACAGTCATTGACAAAATTTGCTGGGAATTAATTTTCTGCTGTTCCCCAGTGAGCACATACATTTTATGCTTCAAGATTATTGTTGCAGACAAAAGACATGCAGAATAGAATGGGGTTTTATTTGAACCATGTTAAACACAATACTGGAGGCTTCCAGGGGGGAAAGTATTCATATTTCTTCCAAGGAAGGTTAGATGGAGGCTAACGTTGCCAGCGATGAAACATTAAATGTTTGAGCATTAACCTACCTGGAGATTGTTTAATAATGTTATATTCTGAGGCCATTGCTTCAGGTATCTGATATATGGCTATTTTCAGTGTTTCTCTTCTGGAGTATGGTACTCTTGGGGAAAATAAATAGGACTAGGAAATAATACTTTTTTTTTTTTTTTTAAAAGCAGTTTCCTTAAGGTTGTTCACAGTTTTATTCTGTGAAAGGATTGTTGTAGGTGAATCCTTGAGATTGTATATGCTAAATTAGATCAAAATGCAAGTTTGCTCTTAGAATATGACCTCCAAATAGCATAGAATAAAAATATACATTTAGAACAAGTCTGATAGATTAGCGTTAGGTCTTGGCTTTGGTGGTACTGGCCCTGAGATAACTTGCCAAGTTACTAGAACTCTATGTGCCTTAAAACGTATCCACCTTACAAAACTATTGGGAGGATTGAACAAATGAACAATATTTCAGATTGTATAACTAGTGTGTGTTTAGAGTGTGTTGAACAGCATTGAGTACTCCAGACTGTAGGAATATGGTCAACAAATGCTCGAGGTTGTGAATGTCATTTCAAATGCTAGTGGTTTGCAATTGCTTCTTCCTGAAGGCCACCAGGCTTGTTAGCGACTGCATGATCTGAGGAGCCATGGTGTGATTATGGTTGCTTCCATGAAGGTCTAGGCTAATTCCTCAGACAGACTTCTTTCTCTAATGTTGCACGTTGGATAAATTTGTATGTAATTTATTCTGTATTCCCAAAAGGGAACCAAAGTGTTTATTTGTGTTCTCTAGCTGTACAGGCATTTCCTGGAGTGGGGGCGTGGGTGGGGGCTTGTTTCAAGAACTGTAGACAGAGATTCCATTGTTCCCCAAACCACACAGCCAAGCAAATGTGACAATTAATTTCTTGTTGGAAGCAGATCTGTGGTGTTTGCTGAGGGTGGAATTTCTGTTGAAAAATCCACTATGAGGTCTAAAGGATCTTCCTTGCTTTGCATGGAGTACGACTGAACCAGTGTCAGAGCTTTCTAATGCAGTGTTACCCTCTCCCGTCCCATGAGGGTTGTGAGTGCTTCCTAAGCACCTTTACATGCAGGGTGGAGAATGTTAGGTCCCCATCACTGTTTACCTTTAGAATATCTAGTTCAAATCAAAGAGAAAAGTAGACCAACTTTTTCTAGAAACAGGCATTGGGATAGACTAAGTGGCTACTTTCTGAGAAGACTCCACTAAACAGAAAATGTAACTGATGATTAAAAACCTGGTGGATCCTCCTGTAGCCAGGCAAGAAGCCCAGTGGAACAATATAGACACAAAGTATTCAACCCCAAATTCATCCTGTCTACAAGAAATGCAGGCACAGGGGATGGAACAGAGATGAGGGAATGGTCAACCAATAACCAGCCCAACTTGAGATCCATTCTAGGGGCAAGCATCAAGCCCTAACTCTATTAAATGATACTCTGTTATGCTTTCAGACAGGAGGAAGTTGTCCTCTGAGAGGCTCCGCCCAGCATCTGACTTAGACAGATGCAGGCACCTACAGCCAAACAGTAGATGGAGCTTGGGAACCCTTATGAAAGAATAAGAGAAAGGATTGCTGGCCTTGAAAGGGATAGAAACTCCACAGGAAGACCAACAGAGTCAACTAGCCTGGACCCTTGGGGCTTACAGGGTCTGAACCACTAACCTAAGAACATACATGGGCTGGACCTATATCTCCCTGCACATATGTAGCAGATGTGCAGCTAGGTCTTCATGTGGGTCCTAAACAACTGGAGAGGGGTCTATCCCAAAAGCAGTTGCCTGAAGTGGGTATGTTCATCTAGCTGGACTGCCTTGTCTGGCCTCAGTAAGAGAGGAAGTGCCTAGTTTTGAAGAAACTTGAAGTGCCAGGGTGGAGGGATACCCAGGAGGGGGGACCATCCACTCAGAGGAGGTGAGGTGGAATGCGAGGTGGATTGTGGGAGGGATTGACCAGGATGGAAGGCAGTGAGTAGGATGGGGAATAAGTAAAAAATTAAATTAAATTAAATTAAATTAAATTAAAAAATAATCTGGTGATCTGGTGTTCGTGCCCACCCAGGGACAAA
>NW_022196895.1:45342323-45383488 GCF_008632895.1 Mastomys coucha | reverse complement strand
AAAATGATCTGGTGGCCTTTGTTTAGTCTGACCAGCGGGGCTGGAGTGTAGCTCAGAGGTATAGTGGCTGGCCTAGCATGTGTGAAACCTTGGATATGATCTTTAACAACAGAATGAAGGTTGAGCACATGAAAGTACCAAGACGAGGGCGTCTTAACCAACATATTAAAAACGTCCACCCGGGCACACTGTCTTAGGGGCTGTGTGGTTGCCTTCCCCTCTTCTCTCCTTAGCTCTGTGCTTTGTGACAGAGCCCCTGCCCTCCCTCTGCCCTCTGCCCTCTGCCCACACCCCAGCTCTTAGAGAACCAGACACTTTTAGACTTGTTCTTCTCCAGTCAATACAAACCTCATTAGGCTGTGTCCCTCTGCTGTCTTCATTCTCCCGCAGTCACCAGAGAAATTATCAGTATTTCTCATACTTGCTACCCAAGGGTCATTTAATTCTGGGCAGACATGTGTCCATGCATTTGTATGAGCTGGAGACCTGAGGATCAATATATATTTAGGAAAGAATGTAGCTCTCAAGCTGTCCCCCATCAACTGAGACACCTGAGCTATTAGTTTTTGTTGCTCTGAATAAGCTAGGCCATTAAACGTTGGCCAGGTTCTGAAAATACATTTATGTATTTCCTATGTGTGATAAAAACAAACTGATTCATCCATACACTGTGTAATAATGTAGATGATATATAATATTGTAATAGGATAGTTTATCAGTTTACTTTATAAAGGTAATTTTATCTTCATTTATTTTTTTAACAATTTTGTAATAAAGTATTGGATGGCTATTAGCTATGTGGAGAGAGAAAAAGATTTCCCCAACAGTGTGGATAATCTTGCATGTAGACACACTCCATTCTGTCTCCATGTTTGCCTTAGCTTATATTCTTTCGAAGATTAGGCCCTGTACCATCTTGCCTCTTCTTGGTGGATGTGAGACTTGATCACCATTAGAGCCTCACGGGGCAGCCTCATGGCCTTCAACTTTTGTGAGGCCCAGTGTCAAGGACAGTATAGCCTTCTCTGCTCTGACATGAATTTCAGGCACAAGTCACACAGTGTACCTGAAAATCAAGGTCATTCCATGGAATTGGAGCTCAGAACGATGACATTGCCAGCTATCCTATCCCGAAGTTGGGGTGAAAAGAAGCGTACTTGTTTCATGTCTTTTCAGCACAGTGTCCCTCTCTAATTAAGTTTAGTCAAAGTGCTGACGAGTCCATTTGACACCTTTTACCAGGAACCTCTCAGCTGGTTCATTCATTTTACCCTGACACTAGGCTTATGATACTGATATTATGTTATACGAGTATATTACTTTTTATTGTTTACTGTTAATAGATTTGTTTATTTGTGAAAACATTTTTAACTTTATAATTAGGCAAAGACCCGAAGATTGCTAACTTGAAAAGGCAGAGCATGTGTGAGCTGGATTTAGTGAGGAATAACCGAAAGACCCAAGATTTGCATGTGAGGCCTCCTCTCTAGGATGCTACTAATGGTGCCTGGTTCAAAGACATCCAAGGCCCTGTCTTCTGCTTGGCTCTTTCTTCCTTATGGTTTTGCTAGGCTATGTGATCACTTTCTGATTCCTTACAATGTTTTCCTGGATGAGCTAGTTATTATTTTGGTTGTGAGCCTAGCCTTTAACGGCTGAGCCATCTCTCCAGCCCTAGTTATTATTTTATGATTACTATTATTGTTATTGCTACTACTAGTTTTACTCTTATCTCAAGGATGCCAACTAGATGGGATGAATGAACATGACTTGAGGGTCTTCTCTTTGCTAGGAGCTTGAACTATTCTACCTTTCTGAATCCTTGCAATGACTCTGGACTTTGGAACTGGTTACTTTCCTACTATCTTATTTTATGTGGTTGGAAACTAGACACAGCAGATACTAAGTAATTTGGACAAGATCACATGGTTAGTGCAAGCACAATTCCATTTATCTGTATTGGGTCTGTAAATAGATTTTGGTAGAACAGTCATTTTCACAGTATTAATTCTAACAATCCATGAACACAAAATCTTTCCATTTCCTAGTATCTAAGTCTTTCTTCAGAAATACAAAATTTCACTGTAAAGATGTGTCACCTTCTTGGTTAGGATTATTCCTAGATATTTTATTTTCTTTGAGGCTACTGTGAAGGGGAGCGTGTCCACAATCTCTTTCTGTATATGTTTGTTGTTGGTGCATAAACAAGTACTAGATTTTTGCAAATTGATTCTATATTCTTTTATTGTTCATAATTTATAGCTGTTTTCTGGTAAATTTGTGGATCTCCTATGCATAATGTCATGCCATCTGCAAATAAGGGTGGTTTAATTTCTTCTTTTCCAATTTGCGTTTCATTAATATTCCTTTCTTGCTTTATTTTACCAGCTAGGTTTTATTTTTAGTACAATATTGAAAATGAGATGGGGATAGTGGACAGGCTCCTCTCATTCCTGATTTCAATGGGATGACTTCAAATATTTTTTCCATTTAGGATGATGTTGGTTATAGGTTTCTCATATATACTGTTGCTGACATTTCTTAACTTGTCTGAAGGAAGGGTAACTTTGGTTATCCATCTGAGGCTTAGCTCAGGAATTGTGCCCCATTAGCATACTACAAGCTGCTCAGACCCTAAACGGACTTAGGAGCTTAATGTGGAAAGACACATTTTCTCTAAGAGTTGTCTAGCTTTGGCAGCAAAATTTATAGCTGCCTGTGGATTGATTAACTGAAAGAATCTGATGCTTCAAGATTATATGAGCCACCAGCACCATAAAACAAGGAACTGCTAGCTTTGCAATCAGCCTGGGTGGGGCATGACACCTGCCTTTAAAGTGGGTTACTTGGTGGCCTTCAGTTATGGATTTGAAGTCTGAGAAGAGTTATAGAGTATCTGTGTTATTTGTTCGGGTAGATAGTCGTTGCTGCTAAAGCCACCACTTGGTTTTATTATAGAAATGGCTCTATTGTCTTGATATTAGTAAGATAGTCTGACTTTTCTTGATGGGATACAAAAGATACTTGCAACTTTGCTGTTGTCTTTATTGAAGTCTGAGTCGCTTTGAAGGCTAATCATTTGACTTTCCACTAATGAGATTAAACTCAGCAGGGACAGGTATTTTCTTTTTTAATTTTCATTTTTGTTACTTAATTGGCATTACACACATATAATGAGGCCAGAAAACAACAACAACAACAACAAAAAAACCAAACAAAAACCACCGAACCACCCTGTAGCAATCTGTTCAATACAGATAACTCAGGCAGATGCAGCCAGATGTATCCATGGTGACCTCCTTGACTGTCTCTCTCCACATTTATCAGTTCCCTGATGTGGCCAAGAATGTTTAACTCTCTAGTGGCTGGATGCTGTTTGCTTTTTCCATAACAAAGGGCATTATCTTGTTTTTGTTTTTCTTCCCTATTAGGAGTGGTCTTCTCAGCCTCTGTAGGAGTGTCACAGCCTGGTGTTGAGGGGAGACTCATTCCTGGTATTACTGGCTGGCTGACTACCCTGTGACGTCAGAGTTGTGTAGAACTTATCATAAGGTAACCTCAAATTTCTCAAATATGGAGAAATATTAGATTGTATGAAGGCTAGTAAAAGGTGAGTTGTATAGGATTTTTCTCATTGTGTACCAGGTTTCTATAGCAAAATCAACCTTTTCTATTCAGAAAGATATTATTATTATCACTAATGATAATAATAATTATTATATGTACATAGGCAATGAAATTTGATCCCATTACCTGCTTTCCCTCATCCAACTCTCCCTAAAGATACTATTACTGAAGATCATCAGGAGCTCATGGCTCTCTCTGTTGAACCACAGTGATGTTAGCATTTCAGTGCTTTTCCATGGATTCAGGATTCCAGAGTCAGCTTTTTAATCCAAAAGTGCTCAACAAAGCACAGGTTGCATGGCAACAGTGCAAAGTTTTCTTCCACAGGTGGGCAAGAGCTTCCTTCCTTCCAAAACAAGTCACATGAAAATGATGCTAACTCCCATCTTCCATGGAACAAACTAGTTTATTCCATCATACTCCATGGAACATTCCTTTGTTTGTACAGTACATGGACCAGGAAAATTCCCAAGCCTCTAATAGAGAGCAGACTAACAAACTGTTGTACAGAGGGTACAAAGGAAGTCCCCACTCACCCCATTAAGTTCTGTCCTCTCTTGTGATTTTCCTCACTCTATCACTGCTTCTCTCCACTGCCTTGGTAATGCAGGAACCTAGAAGGCATCATCAAAACCCCCTCCTTCTATACTGAGAGAGCATTTCCTTGTCTTCATTCCTAAGGTTATCACCATGACCTATACTGCTGTCTGTGATGTATGACCAGGGTAATGCTGCCCCATCACCTTGTCCTTTCAAGCTCTCACTCTCTGCTTTTGATTCCAGAAACTACTACTGCTTTACAGTGCAAACCAGATGGCTTTCCCACCACATTTAAGACCTTGAGTGGGTTCTGTTACATTTGGATAAAACAAAATAAGACACATAAACCAAAACAGAAGTCAATTAGATTCTTAAAAGTAATAGTCAATTAGCCCTGCAGGGCTACATGTGATATGGGATCTGGCTATCATTTTCCAAGATGTCAACCTCTCTTATTTGGACTTTTACAAGACCACTTTTCCTTTATTCTTATCGGAAGAGAAAATGATGAAGTTCCCTCCATGGCCCCTTAATGTTTCCAGCCTGTATTGCTGCACAGGTCCCTTCTGTTTGTACCTTAGCCTAACTTGCTTTATGTTCCCAGCCCCAGGCAGATTTATGTCTCAGGACTTGATCTGGAATGTCTCTTACTCAACTTGGGCTTTTCATGCGATCTTGTGAGGTGTGCCATTGCCACTTCTTCCTAAATTGTCTGAGCTACAGAGGTTTAGAATCGTGCATAACACAGTCACTGGAAACTGACTCCATGCTCCCAGAGCCCATTTGAATTTCCTTAGAATAGTTGTTTTCTTTTTATGTCTATCTTGTGTGTATATATTTATGATCTAAACTATAAATACTATATTCCTTTAAGAGTGATCTTTAAAAATGTAAGAGGCTTGTTTACAGTGACAGCTAACCTAACACTTGGAATTATTGGGTGACCCCCCACTCCTAGGGACAATTGCTGAGTCTTTGCTAACTCCTATTTTATTACTAACTTTTTTTTTTTTTATTACTAACACTTGTTAACTTCCTTTTTATTACCAATTAGGTCTAGTTTAGGTTAACTTGCTGAAAGAGAATTCACCAAATGGCCAATTTACTTAATTTGCCTGTTTTATTTTTACTAATTTTAGTCAACAATCCTTGATGCTGTCTTCTTAACACTAAAGAATGTTAGTCTCACCTCTACCTCAGTTCTCTGCTCATCGCACTGTACACAGCTGGTCAGTTTGGCACCTGTACCACCGTGTCTTAACAGAGTATCAGGGCTCTCTAGGTATCTGTTTATTCACTGCTGTGGATTCTAGGAGAGTGGGACCCATCTGCATTTCATTTGTACTGGCTTGTAGAAGGCACTATGAAAGGAGATTTGGTTGAAGACTGAAAAATGAAAAAGAAAACTGATTTTATCCTAATTCTCTAGGGAGAACATAATATACTGCACAGGCTCTGAAGTGAAGGAGGAAGAGGCAGGACTGTGGACGAGCACCTGCCCTGTGGTTTTCATGAGAAGAAATGGCCAAGAGAGAGGAGACATAGTTAAGGTCACCAACTTTGAAGAATGGCTTCTTAATGACTTCAAGTTCACCAAGATTCTAAGAGTCTACAGATTGGTGTGGTCCAAAGTCTCCAGATGTTTAAAGGTGAGCCAGGAACTGATAAAACCTAGTGGTCAAATTAGGACTATTAAATCATCAATTTAATAAAATCAATAGTATGGCTACAGTGATCCCCACTGGGTTGCATGGTAAGAGGCTGGTAACATATAACATGAGTTTGTCCATCCTTGCTTTGGTGTGAACATTCTTCCACAAAAAAAATTTTGTATTGAAAATCTTGTGCCTGATTCAAACTAGATCTGTTTATCCAGCAGCTCTTACCTTGTTCTAAGTCACTAAGGAACCAGCTTCCTCTGCCCAGGACAGAAGATGTATATGTCATCCTGCAGAAAGTTGCTCTGAGGAGGAATGCTGCCATTTTCTTTAGTTTGATGAGTGGAACAGAGTCCTAACTCAAGAACAGAGGATGGAGCTGCATGGAGCCAGTGTGGCTCCTGTGTGACTGGAATTGAATTGTGATGTTGAACTTACCAGATTCATGGTTCATCTATTGTTCTCTGATTTCCAGGTTGGGAGAGTAGAAGAACGTGAGCTGTGCTTTCTTAATACTCGGGATGCCCCATGAGGATGTGTAGATTAAAGTCTAGACACAGCCGCACCACAGAGCATCCCTGAGGTCTTAGGCACACTACCTTTTATTTGGACTTTCTGCTTATTTATCTCTCCTAATTTGCCTTATGTTTTATGACTGTTAACTAGTCTTTGGGTTTTCATCTGAGGGTTTTTGCTATCAGCATGTTGATGTCTCTTGACTAAATTGAGATTCCTAGTTGGCCTTTGGCTAAATGGCAAGACCTGCATTTGCCATACTTCCTGTCAGTCTAGGAAACAACAGACAGAGTGGCAGGGGAAAAGCAACCTGAAATCGTGAGTGTCAAAAACTACAGTATGGGAAATAGTGATTTTCAGTTTGTAGTTATTCTTATGAAAAGGGGACTCAGAAAACAATTACAGCTATAACATGAAAACACATATCAGTTTAAAGCTCTTGATTAAGTGTCATTTGGTTCCTCAAAAAGTTACAGTAATCTGCCTCCTTGGGGAAGTTCATCACTCACCCAGGGCTGCACTAACCTTTGCCCCTGGATGTGAGCTGGACAAGGTGTCTGTCCTTCCTCATTCTGAAGACAGCTGTGGATGGACTTCACCTTCTTCTCCTCTATTCAGACCCCAAGCTGCAGACAACCCAGTAGCATTTCATAGATGGTCTCATTTGGAATGTTTGTGTTGTGATTATGTCACCTAAATTTGATTCATTGTCTATAGTTTTGAGTATGTAACTTATTCTTTCATCTGTTTTCACTGACAGATCCACTACTACCCTCTTCCTCATTTTTCAGTGAGGTTCTGCAATATCTGTCATTCTTTAGTAACACATAAACCTGGCCAATCCATACCCAGCAATGTTAACTATGTCCTGTAGGTTCTAGGTGTTTGGCATACCTCTTACCATGAGATAACTGTTGGGCTCTATCTGGCCCTGGTTTTGAGTTTTGTAAACTGTCTCAGTCACTTCGGTACTGGAGTGACTTGGCACAACATGCTTAAGCCTGTCTTTGCCTAGTTCCTGCTGACTTAGAGTAACTGTTGGTTCTGTTAGTCACCCCATACCCTTCCGTCAACTTTCCCCTCCCCCTACGTCATCTCACCTCAGCAGAAAACTCTGCCTCCTCTCTCAGCCCTTTATAACGAAAAGATTGATACAATTAAAACGAGTTCCTGCTTTGACAGACCCCTGGCTAGGGGTGGTTCTCCGGAGGCAGGAGATCCGAGCCAGGACACTCACCATCCCGCTCAGCCCCGAGAAAGGCTTGGCTGGACCGGGTTCTCTCTCCCTCTCTCGCCTGGTTCTACCCAGCAGATAACAACTGAAAGTTTCTATATTGCTTTTCTTTAGCCCCCCATAACGAAATGTTACTGACTAGGTGGCTTAAACAACACAAACCACAGACATTCTACAAAGATCAGTCTCCCTACAGACTATATAGATCACTCCCATGGAGAAAGGAAGAAAAAGAGTGGCGGGGAGGAAAGGGTTATGATCATATAAATATATACGAGTGCATGTACATGTGCGAGGTGGTAGTGGGAGAGTAAGATTAAGATTTCAGGTGGTGTATATATGAAGGGGAGTGATTTATAGTTCTTTCCTTCTACCCCTCATAGGTATATTCAAAACTACAGAGGTCTAAGCCCACACTAGGTTATTTGGGGTTGACTGCTTTAGATATAATAGGTAGAAATGGACTAAATATGTTATTGCCCAACTATTCATATTAGGTTATTTATCATAAATATCCAATATAACATTATTTAATCCTTCTAGACTAAATTTTATGTTACATTAATTTCTACTTATTTATTTACTGATCAATTGTTTATTTGGGAATCTCACATCATGCACCTGATTATACTCATCTTTCAGTCTTCTTTCTCATGCCTGTACCACCCCCTACCCCACAAAAAGGAAAAGACACGTCTGCTTTGTGTTGTTTATATACTCACTGGAGCATGGTCAGATTCCTAGTGGTCAACTGTCTTCATGTCCTACCACCACCCCTAGGGAGGATGAGACTTTCTCCTCTTGTATAAAGGCACAGGAAGCCATCAACTAGGGAGAGCCTTGTGGTATCTGGGGAGGGGCGGGGCTAGCTCTTCCAAGCCCATGACTATGTGGTGACAATGAAGAAGAGAGAATTTTGTTTATTTGAGTTGACTTGTTCAGGAGGAAGAGCTAAGCTGAGTTGTTTGGAAATAAAGAGACTGAGACTGTCATATTCAACCTTGCTCTGTATCAAATAATCTATTCTGATATCTTCAAATACCCTTTTATGTGGAATGTTCATAGCTACATTTCTTCTTTGAATGTTTGCTATTTCAGTTAGTTTTCTCTGTGCTTTAGTGAGCTAGTGATTCTTTTAATATTCTTCCCCTCGTGGGTATTGTCAGAACTACAGGGGGCTAAGTCAACAATGACTTGAGGTTTTTTGGATCTATTGCTTTGGATGTAATGCAAATTGACTAAATACGATAGTTTCATATTGTCCATATATGGTTATTTGAATACAATATTCAATATAAAATTATTTAATCACTCCAGATCACATTCTTTGGTGGGTTATCTTCCAGAAGGCTTCAGAAATGGTTTTCCACTCAGCTTGCAGGTAAGATGACGGCAATCTCTCTCCTCTCGACAGACCCAACCATGTTACCTAACAACAGTTCACATTTAGGTCATCTTACACATTTTATGTCATCCTTTAGATTGTTTTGTTCTATAAATTCAAATGCTCCAAAGGGCATGATTTGTCCTTTGAAATACTTTATTGGGACTACATACATCGCATACTGAATTCAGTTTGGTTAGACTTTTAGATGCCTTGCTCCCAACTCCATGCTTAATGTCTCTAGTATTTGGTAAATACTAACATTTTAAAATAAAACGTTTAGATCACTCTTTTAAATTTATTTGAATGTGAATTACATCTTAATTTGCTTCTTACCACTATCTGTTAAAAATGCAAAAAAGAAACCATTCTTCTTTTATCCAGTAGGAAATCTTGTATCGTTTCTTCTTGTCATAGAAATCATGATTCCATGGCTCACTTCCCACACAAAAATGCATTCTAATACAATGCAGTGTGATGTCTGAAAGTCTTTCAGCTCATCATATATCACTGGAACCCAAATGTGTGCTATGTAAATTTACATTTTAGAAGGTTTTCTATCATCTTAAAGATCTAAGGTGTGAATATTTTTCTTTTAGAATGGGTTACTGTTGTAATTGGTTTTCTTTGTATGATGGAGAAGCAAAGAATTTATTGAACATTATAATCAATCACTTCATTGGGAATCCGTTCCATGCTGAATTCAGTTTGGGAAGGCTTTTAGATGCTTTTCCTCTCTTTGTCACATGAGAAGATCCACCAAAGCCAAGAGATTCGCTTGAGTACTTTCCCTTTGTTAAGCAAAACTGTTTTATGAATGAGGGAATCCCTGTATGACTGCAGGTGCTATTCTAGGTCATACATGTTTTAGGATTGTGTACTCAGAAACTAAACATTGCAACAATAGACTCATATTCCTCATATGTCTGACATGGTACAGTTCCAGAATACTGGAGAAGAATAGATACCAGATTCCTGTCTAGTCTTAAGTCTCAAGGTACTCATGTTGGTGGCTAGACATCTGAAATAAGATGATTTGTCTATGGCTAGAAGAATGGATTCGTATTTGTTTTAACATGAGGAGCAATAAAAAAGCAAGTTAAACTGACAGCATTCCATTTCTTAAAGAACAGCCAAATTTTTCAGGTACTAGGATATTAGGTTAAATCAGTGAAAGCTAAAATTAGTTACTTTAAGTGATTATTAGAAATTAGTTCTAACACAGTTGCACTGCCATGGTGGTGGTGGTGGTGGTGTGAAATGACCTCAAAAGTCAAAACAAAAAATTCTCTTGAGGTTCAAATGAACAAAAGACCAGTGCTGATGCCAAAGAGGACATAAAGGGTTTATTACTAAGGACTTATACCTTTAGGGATGGTTTTCTACCAGGGCCAGAGAAAATACAAGCCAAGCGGGCATGTCAAACATAAGACAAATAGTGGTCTTAATAGAATTGCAGAATTAAAGTGCATTGATGGATTGGCTCAAGGGAAAGCAGGGCAAAGGACATATTCGTACAGGGTGAGGTATTGTCTTGAAATGAAATGGTACCTCATGAAATTTAGCTTTTAAAATGAGCTCAATTTATATTCAAGGCCAGTTGTCTGAATTAAAAAGAAGCCTTTAGATTAAAACATGAAGAGGAATAACAAAAGCCTGTGTTACCTGAAGACCATCTGGGCTTCTATTATGATTTAGTGGCAAGCCCAGCATTATGTTTTGTGGGTAGGCATGGCATCTCTACCTGCTCTGCGATAGGCACACGCTGGTCCACTGTGACAATCTCTTCTGTCTGGCCCTAGTGCAGGGCTTCCTCTTTGCTAACTCTGCTCCTAGGTAGATAATTACACAACAGCAGAGATCTCCAGTGACCTCCTGCTTTTTCCTTGGTTTCTTGGCAGGTGTGATATACTATTTTAATATAGAAAGTGTTGGAGAGTGTGAGGTACTGGACACTTCAGGAAAAATTCTGAGAGCAAGTGCAAGAGTGTTCCTCTACTTTTATTTATGCTCTGGCTCCCCGATGATGCACCTTTATTGAAAAGTTATAAATATCTCTGCTACTGTGAGTTTATTCTGGAATGTCTCTAATGATAAAAGTTTTGTTGCTTTAATGCTAAGAAAGGTAATTGTTTTAAAGATTTTGGTCTTTTCTGTACTCTGGGTTTCTTGTAATTGAAGATAATGACATTAAGTATTTGGAAATAAAATAGAATATTTACATTTACGGGGATTTACTTTGAAAAATGTATTAATTTTTGACTGACGATGTAGCTCGCTGGTAGTGTGCCTGCCCAGCACTCACAAGAACCTGGGTTCTCTCCTCAGTACTACAGATGATGATGATGATTCTAGGCAATTTTTAGTAACTTAGTGAGTATTAAATGAAAATAATGTAAACATTTCAAGAATTAACAAACGAGACAAGTTATATATTTATATAATATTGTCGTATTTTGGAGAATCCAGTCTCATTTTTTAGCAATTCTATAAATGGAAGGTGAAAATATCATTGATAAACTGCGTGGTGGTGGCATACACCTTTAATTCCAGCACTCAGAAGGCAGAGGCAGGCAGATCTCTGAATTTGAGGTCAGTGTGATCTATAGAGTTCCAGGACAGCTGGGGTTACATGGAGAAACCCTGTCTCAAAAAACCAAATATATGCATATATGTATATGTATATATATGTGTATATGTATGTGTATGTATGTGTGTGCATGCATGTGTATGCATATATAAATATATGTGATACAAATAGTGCTTATTAATTAACTACATGATTTTGTCTTCATGAATGACAAATGTAGCATTACTGTGAATATATTCAAATTATGAAATCACTGATGAATATACTTCATAGATTAATACATTATAAATCCATAAATCAATATATTATATTGATATATTTATATCTTGTTTATGCAAACTTAAAATCTACCTTGAGCAATAGTCACTAGACTTTTGGCTTCTTTTGCTGTAAGTACAAGCCACGATCTTGAGTTATACCAAGACAAACATGAAGGGACAAGGAAAGGGGTGGGGAGAATTGGAGGATTTAATATTTAGAAAGTTGCTTACTTGGGATTAAATGACCTTCCCTATAAATCAGAACGGGGAATTGTCAGCTCAGTGCTTCCTCACTTGCAGCATGGGTAAGGAGCAGGAAAATGAGCCAAAGCACCCTTTGGAGCAAAGCACCATAGACTATGCAATCCAATTCACTTTCACCGAGGTCTCTCCAATAGATATTACTAGAGATAAATCAGGTGAGGCCCTGGTGCAGCTCACTCCCCGACAGGCTGTTCCAGTTAGTAACGTCTTTATTTTATTGCCCAAGGTTGAAGAGCTCTTGCCTTCCTGAACACCCAGAGCCAGACAAAGTGAGTGTGTGCTGAATTAGCACCTTGTGATAAGAAAATGATTGATTTGCAACATTACACACAGGAAAGATTTGGGTCTTGTGATTTCAGAAGGTGCTTATGAGTTGAATGAACATTTCTTGGGGTTGATTTCAAAGTGCCAGTGCTTCGATGTTCCTGGAAGTTCCATTGGATTGGCATCGTGGGGACTTTCCCTGCACACTCATGAAACCACAGTAATTCTGTCTATCTTTTTAGACTCAGAGAAATGTCAGGAATCCCAATGGCTACTTGAGAACTGTAATGGTCCTCTCTCAAGAAAAAGGTCTGCTTTCTTTTCTTCCTTGAAAAAAGTATTATAATTTCTTACTGCTAACTTTAGCTGTATCCCCTATCTGTCTGTTAGCTACTTAATTAATTAGAGACAAAGTTTTGCTATGCAACCCAAGCTGGCCTCAAACTCATGGCTCTCTTCTCTGCCTCAGCCTTCTGAGTGCTGGGATAATAGGATGTGCCCCCATGGTAGCAGGATGTTATTTCTGATGTCACTGAGTGCATTGCTTGCCAGTCTATCTTGTTTTCCAAGTGGATATCCCATCATCCTCTTCCCCTCTCTGAGCTTTCATTCCTATTTCTCCTCCTGCCCCTCTGATCTCCTCTGCTACCCAAGTTTAGCATCTCTGCTGCTGTAGGGGAGTGCTCAGGCTGTAGGGGAGTTCTCAGGATTGCTTTTTTTCCTCCTCTAATCTACTTCCTCTTCCTCTTTCAAACAGTTGCTGTCTTTTCATTGTGACTCAGGTCGGTGGCAGGAATTCTCCTAGAGAGTTTCAGTTGAGGTTCCATATATAAAAGGGAACGCAGTAGACTGCCATGGTCAGATTAGATTTTTGCTTATCACCCTTGAGCGACCATTTATGTCCTTGTGTTCCCAGCTTCAGCTATGCATAAATATAATGTCTGAGTGATACATAGCTTCTAATAAACCTCAATACGTAGAATGGCTTTAATGGTCTTGACTTTTTGAGTAGTATTTAGTGAAAACAGCCATGCTCTCTCTCATCTGAGCAATATTCCTAACAATACAAGAAAATTAAGCCCAACTCTTGTCAGCTGTGCGTTCTTTAGACCAGGGTTTGGAGGCGTGTACTTTTGGGAGGGGTTGTACTGAGGGAGGACCTTCAGAGATTGGGACTGTTATCAGTGGCACTAGGAGATTTGGGTACTGTGCTCAGCATAGGGGGTGGGCATCAGAACAACACAACTGCTGAAATGCAGGTAGAAAAACCTCAGTGTCCCTCCCTTGGCTGCTGGTATCAGGACTTCTACTCCATTTGGTCCTCAACTCTTTTGTCCAGGGATTTAGGTGTTCAGACACAGCATTATTTTAATTATGAATTCCCTTTTGTGCTGACTAGCTTTATGTCAGCTTGACAGTAGCTAAAGTCATCTGAGAGGGAGGAACCTCAGTTAAGAAGATGCCTCCATACAATGGGGCTGTAGGCAAGGCTATAGGAGCTTATGTTAATCAGTGATTGATACTTCACCGGTTTGAGTGGAGCCATCCCTAATCTGACCATGACATTTAACTGCTATTCTTTTTTCTTATATGTAAATTCATCTACCCCACCCCCACCCCCAGAGGAGAACTTTCTCCGCTGACATCCTGAACTAAGGCACATTGAACAGACAGTTTTAGAGGGGGAGTAGATAAGAGGGAAAATATCAATCCTGAAAGCAGAGATTACAGAGACATTGAAGTTGGGTAGCAAGAAAGCAGGCTGGGCAAGCCTTGAGGAGCAAGCCAATAAGCAGCACCCCTCCGTAGCCTCTGCATCAGCTCCTGCCTCCAGGTTCTTGCTCTGTTTGAGTTTCGGTCCTGACTTCCTTGGATGCTGAACACTGATGGTGAAGTGTGAGCCACCTCTCTCTCCTGACCCCAGCTGCTTTGGTCATGGTAGTTCCTCACGGCGATTATAAACTTACCTGGGACATTAGGACACCTTCTTACTAAGAGAGAGCTGCTCCAATATTTTGATCAGGTGGGGTTATAAAAGCACTGTAGGAAATATTTGTTGAGTTCCTTTGAGAGGCTCAGTATAGGCCTGCTGCACCAGGCATTGCTCATGCGCAAGGAGCCTTGATAGAAGTCCCTAGGAGCAAGTCTCTCTCATCACCGTCCATAGGCTCATGAAAGAAAGAACTGTCTTAATGTTTGTCCTATGTCCGATCACAAAGAACCAGATACATGCGCCTTAGTCTTTGCCCTAATCCCTTCCTTCTTTAGATCCATTCCTAGGGGCTGGACCTCGATTAAAGACAGGAGGAGAATTGGAGGAATAAGGTGTGATTAAGTAGGCCCACATGCTTCCTCCCCCAGTTATGTTTATAGATCTTCAACAAGAGCATCCTGGGAGAGGGAAGACATTCTGAAATAGATAAAAGTTTGGGTTTTGATTTTTCTCCTTAGGGTAATTATTTCCAAATTCAAACAGTTTTTGCACCTAAAACAGACTTGAAAGGTATCTGTCTACAAGAGAGTTTATCCAAAAGGCAGGGGAGAATTAGTGTCAGACTCAGTTTAAAGGGGCAACAAACCAGAGCAGGTTGTATTTGCTTGTACCCTCTGATGTGCAGCCTGCTCCGTGAAGCAATTACAGCTGCTACTGTCCAGTTTCTGGAGCTACAATGCAGAGCGGCTTGGTTGCTTCAACTAGATGGGGTCCTGGGTAACTTCAAAGATGCTCAGTTGAAATCCCATATAAGTGAGGGGCCCTCAGTGGTATCAATCCTCATGATAATTCATGTTGGCATGGGTCAGAACATGGGGAAGCAGCCACCTGACATGGCTCTCTTTTTTTTTTTTTTTTTTTTTTTTTTTTTTTTTTTTTTTTTTTTTTTTTTGGTTTTTCAAGACAGGGTTTCTCTATGTAGCCCTGGCTGTCCTGGAACTCACTCTGTAGACCAGGCTGGCCTCGAACTCAGAAATCCACCTGCCTCTGCCTCCCCAGTGCTAGGATTAAAGGCGTGCGCCATCACCGCCCGGCTACATGGCTCTCTTAACAGCGTGCTCAACCGCACGCGGCTTCTTCCTTCTTCGATCCTTGGAATGAAGGCTTCACTGTATTCATTCACCCTGATTCCATTCCGTTCTCAAGGATAAACATCTCAGTTTTCTTCTGCTCCGCTCTCTACGTTAACGCCCACATTTCTTCTGACTCTTTTTATTCTCCATACACTTTCTTCTCCACACCTTAAAGTCTTCCTTCAGTTCTCTCTTTCTTGGCTGTAGCAGCACAGGTTGCCGTGGGAATGGTAGCCAGGTCAGAGGTCACATGCAACCCTGCATCCTTGGAGGGGAATGCTTTTCCTTGCCCGTGATTCTGTAGCTCTTGCCACAGAAGGAAAAACATGGGGAATAATGAAGGAAGTGGTTGATACAAAAAAGGCGATCAGTTTTTTTTTCTCTCAGATTGTGGTTTCCCCGCAGGAAAAAAAGATTGAATTCCCGTTTCCTCACCGTGTATTTTGAAGTAAAATGATTGGTTTAGTCCTGTCTGGAACTCAGTGAAATGTGCATACACAATCTCGGAGCTGTGATGGACTGATCCTGACTTAATGCAGCTCAACAGTGCGAGCCGAAGAAGTCACTGTTAGGCGGATGCGCTCCCTCACTCAGCTGAGAAGCCAAGAGCAGATCAGGGTTCAGCTTTCCCTCAGCACTGAACCAGAAACTCCTCAATTGTTTCCCTTTTGTGAGAATCCTCACTCTATTCAGACAAGGTGACAACCATGCTGGAAGGAGCTCTTCTAAGCCAGTTTGTCTTAGGCACACGGGCACAGATTTTTGGAGGAAGCTGTAATTGATGGAGAACTGTTTTCCCAGCTAAAAAGTTTTCTAATGGCCAGCTGACTGTGCTGTGCTTTCAGAAGCCACAGGCTTTCTGCTAGGGGTGAAAGTTCCCCTTCACACACTCATAGGCAGGGGGACCTTGGCAAACCATTTAGCCTGAGTTTTAACATGGTGGAAGGCCATGAACGAATGGTGGCTGATGTGAATGCTCAGTCTATTTTTTCACTTCTTTTCTGTTGATGGGCCTCAGAGGTTCTGTGAGTGATTTAGACTGTTATTGGCTGGGGTGGTCTATCAAGTTCTGGCCTTGTCATTTGAAGATAAATGTGGGCCCTGACACTCTACCCTCTCTTGACTCAGAGATAACGGGAACTGCGTGCAGATTTGTTATTCCCAGAAAGTACGTTAAGAATGCTTTGAAGTGAAAGACAGGTCATATGTATTCTCATTTTTTTAGTATTGAGTAGCTCCATATAATATTACACCACTTCTGCTGATTCTTAAAGAAAGTTGCATCAGGAGATCCAACCCATAGCTCTTAGCTGAAATATTCAGGTTATGAATGCAGTTGGTTGAAAACAGAGGTTTTCTTAGCATTATTATATATTGGTCAACCTGAGAAGAAACTGTAGATTTATGTGTATATGTGCTTACTTGCTTGGATTTGTGTTTATGTGTGCAAATGAGTAGAGCAAAGGAGGAGGGAGAAAGACGCTGGAAAAAGAGAAGATGAATGGGTTCTATGTATTTTGATGAACTTGCCTTAACTCTTAGGATGTCATATAAGATGCTTTAAGGTAGGTCTCTCCTGAACTGAAGGTACAAGAGAGACAAAAGAACTGCAAGGACAAGAATGGAGAAGAGACTGAGGGAAAGGAGGTCCAGGGACTGGCCCAAATTGGGATCCCGCTCAAGAGGAGGCTCCAAGGCCTGACACTATTACTGATGCTATGGTGAGCTTACAGGCAGGAGCTTAGCATGGCGGGCCTCCAAGGGCCAAATAAGCAACTGAAAGAGTCAGACGCAGACGCTTATACCCAACCAATGGACAGAAGCTAGGGAACTCTGTGGTTGAATTAGGGAAAGGCTGGAAGAAGCTGAGGAGGAGGGCAACCTAATAGAAAGACCAGCAGTCTCAACTATCCTGGACTCCCTAGATCTCTCAGACACTAAGCCAGTAAACAGGCAACATGCACTAGCTGATATGAGGCCCCTGACACATATACAGCAGAGGACTGCCTGGTCTGGCCTCAGTGAGAGAAGATGCACCTAGCCCTTGAGAGACTTGAGTCCCCAGGGAGTGGGGACGTCTGGTGGTGTGGGGAGGGGTGAGGACATCCTCTTGGAGATGGGAGGAGGAGGAATATGATGAGGAACTGTCGGATCCTGAATCAGGACAGGAATAATGTCTGGACTGTAAAAAATATTAAATAATAATAATAATAATAATAATAATAATAATAATAATAATTGAAATGGAAAAATGACTCAATTCTTCCTTCCCTTATGGTGCTTCACTGGGCTCTTCCACCTGAGCCACTGATGAGCCATGTATAGTTGCTGATGCAGTATGAAGTTCTATACTCAGTAAGGTCATGCTAAAAAATCTATAGGAGTAGGAACATTGAATCAAAGACCAATTAAACTTAAAAATGATATCAGTTGTTACTCTGTGTGTCTTTGTTCATATGTTGTGAGTGGGTATGAGTGTAGGTATGAGCATAGGTATGTACAAGGTCAACTTTTTGGGAGTTGTTTTCTCTTCCCACTTTTTTTTAAGGTAGGGTCTCTCTTCTTGATTCCACTGGGCCTTTTACTACAGGCCAGCTGGCTCTCAGTGTTCTGGGATACTCTCCCGTCTCTGTCTTTCATACAGCCTTGTGAGTGCTAGTATTACAGGTTCAATGCATCCAACTTCTTTGTGTGGGTTCTGGGGACCAAACTTCGGTTTTTAGCATTTTAGCCACTAAGCCATCTATCTCCCTGGCCCTAAAACTAATTAAACATTTGACTCTGACTCAAATACATGACTATATAATGTCATGGCTGATTGAAATTTGGATATGGTATTTGTACGGTAGCTGGAATTCTAATACATAGTACAAAAAGAAATTGATGGCCTTAGTGTTCCAGTGATTTTATGAAGATACTTTTCAAAACAGGTTAGTTTTTCATCTTGAAATTGTTCAGGACCAAACCAAATGTTAACAATAGATAGTATTTTATTACCCCATTGGAAGCGTATTGATCTAAATTGTTCTGGAATCTTTGAATCATTAGTTAGTATTCAAGGGTTGACGCTCATGTAATGAGATGGCTTGTAACAAACTCATTAAAACACAGTCTATTGAGGAAAAAACCAAATTGAATGCAGGCTATTTGGAAGGCAAGCTAGGGAAACCAAAATGCATAAGACGCAGTCTTTGCCCCCAAGGAGCTTACATACGGTAATAATTTCTATACTTCCACATAATCACCCTAAAAAGCTATCATCTCTTTGCAGTGAGATTACTACTGTAAAACATTTAGGCTCTCCTTCATAAGAGTTGCCTTCAAAGAGAGTTTAGCATGTTTACTTCTTTGTGCACAGATATATCATGGCTGCTACCATAGTTATTCTTTGGTACCTTTACTAGTAAAAGATGGTTTGTAAATAAAATACTGACTCATGACTTTTTTGCTGTAACACTATAGCTAATAATGATTAAAATAAATTAATAACTTCACGCTGCCTTTTGAAAGGCATAACAACAATATTCCATGAAACAAGAAATTTATGTAAAACCTAAATTAACCACTCATAAATATCATTTATTGTCATTTGCAAAGGCTCCTCATGCCTCATGCATTGTCTGTCACTACTTTCATGGCACAAATGACTTCAGTAGCTCTTCCAGACACTGTCCACCTGAAGGCCCACATATTTACCATCTTGTTCCATAACTAAATCGTGCTCTGAGACTATATATTTGTTCTCTTTTAAGTACTCTTCAGTTTGATCTACTGTGTGACTTACTTTGAATTGATTTATTTGTATTTACTCTCCAGTAATAAAACATTTTTACAGATCAAGATTGTATTTTACTTCATGGACATTCGGAAAAATCTGAATCAAGTTTTTGAAGGTAGGCCCAAAGAGTTCACAAATGCTATAATGAAGAGAGGCATTATTGAGGTAGTTAGAAGAAATAGTGAGAAATAAAAAAAAAAAAACAATTCATCTCAGTAGTTCTCTGGTAAGGCCTGAGAGAGTCTTGTGCTTGGGTACCACAGAAATATACAGGCCCACTGTCTTTTGTTTAAATGTCTTGCTTGTAGATCCCATCATAGCTGATGTCATTTTCTTTACTTGGGAGCCACAGACTGCCACACTTCTCCATTCCAATATTCTCTACCTCAGAGTTACAGCTTGCTGGTGGCCTTCATCGTCTTGTTGCTTCAGATAGTGTTAGAAATCATCTTGACAGAATCTAGAATTACCCTCTAGGTAGGTTCATTGTATTAACAATGTATTAACAATCAAGAGCATGCCTAATGTATGTGACACCATTTTCTGGCTGGATCCAGGCCTGTCAAAGTAGGGAAGGGAGCTGAGCCACAGCGTGCAGTTATCATTGGCTGCTTCTTAGCCATGGATGCAATGTGATCAGGTCTCTCAAGCTCCTGTTGCCATGACATCACCCAGTGATGGACTGGATCTTGAAACTGTGGATATCCATTGGACTGAGCACAGGGTCCCCAATGAAGGAGCTGGAGAAAGGATCCAAGGAGTTGAAGGAGCTTGCAGCCCCTTAGGATGAACAACAATGTGAACTAACTAGTACCCTCAGAGCTCCCAGGGACTAAACCACCAACCAAAGAGTACATACACATAAGGGACTAATGGCTCCAGCAGCATATGTATAGCAGAGGATGGCCTAGTCGGTCATCAGGGCAGAAGAGGTTATTTGCCCTGTGAAGGTTCTATGCCCCAGTATAGGGGAATGCCAAGGCCAGGAAGTTGGAGAGGGTGGGTTGGTGAGCAGGGGGAAAGGGGAAGGAACAGGTTTTTTTTTTTTTCCGGAGGGGAAACTGAGAAAGGAGATATCATATGACATGTAAATAAAGAAAATATCTAATAAAAAATAAATAAATAAAAAAAGAAAGAAACCCTCCTTCCTTAATTTACCTATGCTGGAGTATTTTAGCATAGCAATAGGAAAAGAATATTCACTGCCCTCTGGGTATTCAGACATTTTGAGGGGAGGGAAACTGTTAGCTTTGACAGCAGCTAAGGTGTGAAGTGTGACTTTGATAAGCACAGTACTTGATTTAGATTCTTTCTCAGATAGTGGAACAGTCCCTTAGTAACTGAGTGAGCAGGTAAAGGTCTAAACTTTACCTGTTACCCCCACTTCGGAAGTGGTTTAGGAGAATCATCTACTGACTTCGTGGTCCTCTGAGATCCTGGTGTATGGTTCTCTCAGCTTCAGGAACTCTGCTCAGATGTACATGTATCCTCACCATGATTGTAGAAAGCAACCAAAGAGCATCATCTTGGTGAATACGGGTCAGGAAATGCCAGCTGTGTCCCACTAATAGAGATCTCACTGTAAGTCTGGGAGGGAAAGAAAGTGCAACTCCCATTGAGTGTAATCCAGATAGATTGAAAGGGGACAGTGATCCACATTGAAACCAAGTTTAAGATGGTGAGTGACCACCAGCCAGTGATCCAGTGAGCCAGTGAACCAGTGAGCCAGTGAGCCCCAAGCCTTGTTATCTGTATTATTTTTTCTTTTGCAACAACAACAAAATGAGCATTTTTAGAAATTTTACTGGCACACGCATAGGTCTTTATTCTATATTTAAGACATTTGAATCTATATGACAAATCATCCACATTTTCAAAACTGCAATCTTTCTCTGTCTCTCCTCTCTCCCCTCTCCCTTTAACTATTGTTTAGGTCACTTGCAAAAAATTGCCACGATAGACTCAGAGTGAAGTGGGAGGTAATATCAAGGCAGATGCCCTACTCTAATGAAGGATCCAGGGCCCAGAGAGATAAAAGTGACCTAGCCTTCTGGAGGAAGGCCTGTGGTTTAACTCCTACCACAGGAGCGCCTTCTGACTGACTTGTCTTTGAGTCCCATTTGCCTTTCTTGGGGACCTAGGGCCTCACTCTAGTGTGAGGAGAATCTTGTTTCCTCCGTCACAAACCTGTATGGCCCAGGGAGGTTTAGCTCTGCTCTTCCTTTCCATTCTCTCATAAAGAGGAACAACGAGGCCATAGAAAGCCATTCACAGTCCATTCCTAAAGGGCCTCTGTTAGAATCGCAGTCAGTCTGGCTGGGTTTCCCAGGAAGTATGCAGTTTATCCTTCCTATAAAACTCACTCGTTAGTCCAGTTTGTACCAGCTGCTATCCCTCTAATAGAGATCACTGTATAATTTTCAAAATACTTTCTCTAAAATTACCCTGCTGCCTAAAAATTAAACTAAGACTCTGGGAAGCAAAGCAGAGAAGTCTGTGACAATGAATTTCGTCCTTAGACCTATCCCAAGATTCAGGGACTGTGAATGGACATCTTGGCTTGTATTAAAGATGGGTTTCCCACTAGGGCTGCATGCACACTAAGAATTAAACATTATAATAGGAAAGGAGGTGTATACCTGTAATCCCAGCATCCTGGAGATGGGCCCAGGCAGGGTTGAAATTTTAGGCTGTCCTGGGCTACCTACTGAGACCCTAACCCCCCTCAAAATTAATATGTAATAATAATACATGTGATATGAACAAGGGATGCAGTAGAGAGTAGAGAAGGAGGTCATTTGCAATTTTTTTGTTTAGTATTTTATGCGGAATTAACTTCTCTCTCTCTCTCTCTCTCTCTCCTCTCTCTCTCTCTCTCTCTCTCTCTCTCTTTCACCATTCTTCCTAAGCTTTTTTCAGTCATTAAATGCTGTGGTTGCTGCAAACCAAAGGAACGGACTGTGAATGGCCATCTACCAGTTATTACCTCCTTGTCCCTCTTTATGAGAGAATGGAAAGGAAGAGCACAGAGTTAACCCTGGGCCATAGATGTTTGTGACGGAGGAAACAAGATGAAGACAACTGCGGTGCTAACCGTTCTGCAGTGCAACAGGATGATGCAGGAAATTAATGAGCCCATCCAGATAAGAGACAGAAGCAAGAGGCACATTTTAGAGCTCCAGACAGATTGGGGGAGCAGGGTAATTTTAGAGTAAAATATTTTGAAATTATGCAGTGATCACTATTAAAGAGATAACAGCTGGTACGAAGTTGACAAGCCAGTGAGTTTTATAGGAAAGATAAACTGCATACTTCCTGGGAAACCCAGCCAGACTGATGTCAGGGAGTCTAACAGAACAGAGGCACTTACCACTGTCAAGACAACATGCGTTCTAGATGACCTTTCGGAAATGGATGACAATACATTTAGCAACACCCCAGGAAGATATATTGACAGGTACCTAGAGGTGAATGGTTGGGGGAGGGGAGACTTTAGGTTTGCTAAACCCATCAGCGGTGATTGCTGAACTGCTGTAGCTTTGCAAACCTGGCGGCCCGCTGGTGGGCATCGCTGCCTGGTGGGCTCTTTATCGACTCCAATTGCTGTTCTGCAGGTGTGTCGCTCCCTCAAACCTTAGCAATCATGTTCATAAATCTGAACCTCAGTGTGCCCAGTATCCATTGGCATCCACAGGGAATGCTCCAGTGTTGGATTCCAACCTGTGTTCAGCCAATGTTCTCCTTCATGCCCTGTAGTCTGCCTTGAAGCCTGAGGCTCATTTTTAAATCAGGATAGTGTGTTTCCATTTCCTCCAGCATTGTTTCTTTTAACTAGTTCTCAATGAAAATGAGCCATTGGGGATGATTACCAAATAGTGAATATCTTTGTCTATGAGCCACAGAAGTTTTGTCAGTATGTGTCCAGTTTAGGACCCCTGCTTTTTACTGAGACTCGTATACCAAGCCACTCATTTGCTGGGATTCGGAGGCATTTTATAAGTAGGTGACCCTATTACTCTTTCCCTGCCCGTTCCCCCAGCAACAGTAATCAATTAGACACAAAGGCCTGGCATGCTTCTCAAATGTTAGTCCAAACTTGCTACTTCCACTGAGCAGAGAGCTGACAGAATTGCCTTGGTGACCTCCCAGGTGACTGAAATTCAAGGGCAATGGGACTGAGCCCTCAAGCTGGAATGGAACGCCAATGGACCCATCTTTCTCCTCAGCTCAGTAATGAGGCAGGTTATTTACAGTGCCCTCTCTGTATGCTGCCTCTGTTAGCACTTTTCTTTTCTATTTGGACCTTGGCCCGTCTCCTGCCCCTCTCATGAGGCACGTGCCATTTTGATTTTTAAATAATGGGAAGACCGCTCCATTGCTGCTAGTTGGTGATATGGCTCTCAAACTGTCCACAGATTGCCGAGTAAGTGAAATGTTTTGACAGGGAGAAATATGTGTTGTCAACATTTCTTTCCCTGTGGTTGAGAAGGGAA
Source organism: Mastomys coucha (assembly GCF_008632895.1). Taxonomy (NCBI): domain Eukaryota; kingdom Metazoa; phylum Chordata; class Mammalia; order Rodentia; family Muridae; genus Mastomys; species Mastomys coucha. The sequence goes on along the minus strand of NW_022196895.1, from coordinate 45,359,814 downwards.
ATTGAAACTGTACTTCAGCAGGGTTCAGATGTTGAGAACTAAAATGATGTCCCTGAAATAAGTGACTACGGACCACTTTGTTTCCCTTCCTGCCCCATTCTTCTCTAATGAAATGCTCAATTAAAGGTGTAGCTCATGTGCTTTAAAAAATGGCTCAGGGAGGATTCTGGGATGGAGCAGTGATGGCAGCAATTCTTTAACAAAGGAGAAACATTGCAGAGAACAGTACCATGATGTGATCTACAGAGTCTGGAGTAGTGACTGTACCTGGCCTTTTTAAGATGAAAAGTGTGTGTGTGTGTGTGTGTGTGTGTGTGTGTGTGTGTGTGTGTGTGTGTATGTGTTTGTGTCTCTGTGTGTATGTGTGTATGTATATGTGTATGCATGTGTGTGCCTGTGTGTCTGTGTATGTATGAGTGTATGTTTGTGTGTGTGCATGTGCACATGGATGGCTCAAGGAAACATACTGTCGAGAGATTGACTGTGGTATATGTACCCAACAGTAGACACTGAAAAATTAAAAACTGAAAAGGAAGTCGAATCCCCAACAGACTGAGACATTTAGGATAGAGTGTACATTTATCTCTGGGCTTAGTGGAGTAAGGCTCTGCACAGCTGTGTGTTGTCTCCTGGCAGAATGAGGTGCGTTCTGTTTCCCTGGCAGGCGTGCTCTTGTCAAGAGCTTGTTGGAACAGGACCACGGGCAGCTCGCTGAGCTCTGCTGACCATTATCTTCACATTCAAGTCTGCAGTGTGGAAGCTGTTCTCTATTCTCTCGCTTAGAGAACACTTTGATAAGAAAAAATGTTGACAGTTTTGCCTTTCCTCAGACTCACTGAGGAAACGTTTTCCGTTTTTCTCTTGTCAATCTCCTCCTTTCCCGGGCTGTGTAGGACAAAGGGAAGGGATATTGCTTTAGAGCCTAGCCTGATTTTTTCAACATCTAACAACCTGCATGTATGAGTCATGACCACCCATACCAAGATGAGCTATCCTGTCTATCTTTAAAAAGCTGGGTACATTCCCACTTAAAAACCAATCATCTGATTGGAAAAGCTATAAGAAGGGCAAAGGTAAAGTAATATAGTTACTTGTACGGGTTCAACATGGCTCATTCAATGGGTTCTAAAATTAGACAGATGTGAGTTTACGCATTGACTCCAGGTCTATTCTCCATAGCATGAATTGGCACAGTATATTTTAAGCTCTCTATATGCCTATTTGTGACATTTTCCTTGAGGAAATTGACTGACTAAATGAGATACTGCATACACCATGTCTAGTGCAGTGCCTGGTACTTACATATCTACCTATAATGACAGCTTGCTTCTGTCTCTTTCATGCTGAGCTGTATTCCACGGTAGTCATACTCATGCCTCTCACTGGCTTCACCACACCTACTACCCATGAGGATGCCTTGTATGGGCTTGTGAGACGACGGTAAGAAAGGTAGAGGTGAAGTAATAAGGTTACTTAAGTGGATTGAACAAAGGTCATTCTATGGGGTTCTGATATTAGACAATATAAAAAGGCCCAATTCATGGATATGGCCATACAGTGATAATGGGGTTTGAAAAACCAATTAATGGTCCTTTTCCTGCTCAAAGTGTGATCACACAGAAGAGATATAGGTAGAATTCGTAGGCTAATGAACAATGTACTGCCTTTCTCTTTCCAGGAACATGGAAGAGCTATATTTTGCTGTCCCATAGAAGTTAGATATACTCTTTGAGTCATCTTGGCTAATGAAATGTAATCCGAAGTGACTGTCAGTTTTAGAAGGAAGCTTTAAAAGACTTTGCAGTCACTACCACTATGGTCACGGAATCCCATGGGGAGGTGAGGGTTGAATCAGCCCAGGGTCATGAAATATTATAAGCAGCAGGATACCACTGGTAATCCATGTTAAAACAAAATATAGACCGGGTGTGAGGGTACCTTCTGTTGAGTTGCACTGTAGAGACTTTAAAACTCCTGGCTTTTGGTCTACATAGATGAACACAGGAAATTCTGCATACATCCCTCCAATCTGCTTTAGATGATGACACTCCAGTGATTCTTCTCATGGTATTCTTTTCAGGCCAGAATAGGATAGGCACAGTCTGTTGAAGAACCATGCTTGCTCTCTGTCCAGTAACCACATTGCCAGGCTACACCCTCAGTTTTACTCATCAGACTTACCCTAATGGCATCTCCTGCAAAGAAGAAACTAAATATCGCCAACTAATTGGACAGATGGTGCCCTTCACTCTCAATGCCATGGAAAAGCTGTGGAGGGAGTGAGAGGCCATTTTCCCTGGGTGTGGGCCATAGGAATGGATGTTGTTTTCAGGAAATGTTTAAGCCAGTAGAATCAACAGTTTCTTTATCATCACAAATCACAATTCTAAACAATGTTAGGAACCAAATGCTTTTTCACTGTCAACTTGTACTCTCCACACATTGGGCAGTGGCCCAGGATGATGTTACAAATGGGATGGGGATTCTAAAATGCCTGAAAACAGAAAGGAGCATTGGGATGGTGCTCCCACTGCAGTGGAAACATTCATTTGCAATGTGCCCCAAGGAAATATCATTCCATTTTATGATTGCTCTCTGTACATGTGGATAATGCTTGCTTAAGATTTTTTTCTATAGTCACATTCACTTGTTCCAATTCTTCTTTCTAGAGTATATAAGACCTGTAAGGTCAAAGCTGGGCCTCTTTCACCCTTGGGTGTCCTTGGGGGTCTGACTAGTACTTAATATATATTTAATTAGGGCTCCATGCTAGCCACTGCACAATGTAACAAATACTGGAGATGATGTTATAAGGATGGCTCATGATTCCAGAGATTTCAATCCATGATTGCTTGGCTTTATTGTTCTGGGCCTATTTTGGCATTCTCCTCATGATGCTCAGGAAACCACAAAAACATTGGTGTTCCAGCATCTCCTTCAAGCACATTCCTCCAATGAGCTCTTTTAACTAGACCCTGACTTCTCAAGAATGACTTCACAGTGCTCAGGCTTGGGAGTAGAAAACATTGTCACTTTGGGGGACCTTGAAGATACAAACTAGAGAAGGCCCAGTATATGTGTTGAATTTAATGAACTTGAACTAGGGTACCAAGAAAATGGCTTTTCTCTTTGTAGCAGTCAGGTGGGTGAGGGTCAGGGGCATAGTTCTTCCAGCGGTTGATTCTAAGAATCCCCAGATACTTGTTCTATTGGGAGAGAGATGTGTTCTAGCTGATTTTGCTGATAAAGATCTTAGGCTTTTTATATATGACAGATTACCTGTGCCTAGCAGCATTCATATACTTTGAGATGGACTGCCTCCTCCTATGTCCATACATATTCTCTTCTGTGAATATCATAGTTAGTTTCATTTCTTCATATACTTTATTATCAAGACAAAATAAAGACCAAGCAGGATGAAAGGGGGAAGGGCCTGTGCTGTCCCAGGTACCACACTCTTAAGCAAGAGTCCATGCGAAGGCAGATTTTGTAGAAGGCAAGAGGTGGGGGAGTGGAGTTGAAGGGCAGCTGTGATGTTGCCTATAACTTCATACCACAGCTTGGGAAGGCACAAGTGAATATGGTACTTAACAAAAATAGTGTTGGGATTGGCTCACAATGCTAAGCAATTATTGTTTGTTTTCTGATACCAGATCATATGGATCTCAGCTTTGGGGAAAACTGTCCTCCTGAATTCTGTTTGTTTTGTAGATAGGTTATGGGAGTGGGGGCTAGCAGGCAGAAAGAAAATTGGTCCAGAAAAGTCTTTTGTCTTTTCTTTTGCTTTTGTTGTTATTGTTGCTTTCCACCACTCTCCAAGCCTGTTTTAATGTTTTCCATATAAGATTGAAAGCAAACACATCAGCTCTAGCTTTTTTAGAGTCTGTCCATCTTCTAAGGAACCTACCAGCTAGAGCATGGTATTGGGTGGCCATGCTGTGAGTTAGAGCATAGCTCTGAGCTGATTTAATGTCACCTGGACTATCCTGAGACTACTCTGAGATTTTCACTATTGCCTTCCTCTCTCAGACAAAAGAAGATAACAGTCATTTTCAACTTCTGGGATGAGTCCTTGAAAATAGAGAAGCTAGCCAGGCAGTGGTAGTGCATGCCTTTAATCCCAGCACTTGGGAGGCAGAGGCAGGAGGATTTCTGAGTTAGAGGCCAGCCTGGTCTACAGAGTGAGTTCTAGGACAGCCAGGCCTATACAGGGAAACCCTGTCTTGAAAAACAACAACAACAACAACAACAAAAAAAAACCAAAAAAAAGAGAGAGAACCTAGAACATACACGTATTCAGTATTTCTCTGCTACAAATGCTATAATCTAAGTTTGCCAGTAAGAGTTTAACTGGTAGGTCTGGAATGTTTCTGTACTTAGTACTTGAAATAAGATATTCAAATTAATGAGGATCTCATATGTTTAGCTTTGGTTTTGTTCACTGAAAGGACTTATAGTCTTCTTGTATTCTTGTTTGTTCTTTGACAGTCAGTGCCACACATATAAGTATTATATTTTGTCCATATTCACCTCCTTTTATGCTTGCCTACCTGCTTCCCTCCTTTACAATTAGTACTTCTACTTTCATATTGTGTGTGTACATGTATACATGCATATGTGTATGTCCATGTGCATATGTGTATTCTTGTATACATTCATATATGTGTACATGTATACATGCATATGTTTGTGCATGTATGTACATGTATATATGTGTATGAATGCATATACATGTATATATGTGTGTGAGTGTGCATGTGTGTACATTTATACATGCATATGTGTATGTGCATGTGTGTACATGTATATGTGTCTATGTGTGTGTGTACATGCATATATGTGTATATGCTTGTGTATACACATATACATGCCTATGTGTGTGTGAATGTATGTATATGTGTACATGTATATGTGTGTATGCATGTATGTATATGTGTACATGCCTATTGTGTGTGCATGTATGTATATGTGTACATGTATATGTGTGTGCTTGAGTATATACATATACATGCCTATGCGTGTGTGCATGTATGTATATGTGTACATGCCTATGCGTGTGCATGTATGTATATGTGTACATGTATATGTGTGTGTGTTTGTGTACATGTATATACGCGTGTGTGTGTGTGTGTGTGTGTGTGTGTGTGTGTGGTTTACTGACTTTTAGTTTACTACAACAGAATGTAGTTTCTTCATTATAAAATGTTGTTTTTCATTAACCTTGTGGAAAGACCAATTTTGTGAACAGGCTAATTTTAAATAAAGCAAGTCTAGCTGGAAGAATACTTGATTTAAAAAAATACTTTTCTTGCTTTGGGAAGTTTTATCCACATGCGTTTCTTGGGTTTCTAAAAGAATGCTTTAATGGATACATGGATTCAGTAACCACAGTCATGACCATTTTCCATACAAGAACTTTTTGAGTAATTCATTTATTTTGTATATCAGCTATAGAATCCAGACCATTTGTGTCCTAGGGAACTGCTCCATTAATAGGCTCACTATACCCACAACCATCCTTTTCCAAGGTGGGGAATTACAACATGGCCTCCTTTGCTCTTATCGATTTTGTAATTTGTTATTTAGACAACAGAAAGACTACATCTTAAGCATGACCTTGTGGGAGTCTCTTCACAGTTCTAAGCCCATAAACTGTGAGATGCCAGCGTTGAACTCTGTAACAACTCACGTCCCTGGCAACAAATCTCTGAATTGGATACAGACAGGGAGGCAGCTGTCGTGTGCAAAGCACTGTATACACCCCATGTTGTTCTTTCTCACTGTTGCCTTACAATTTCCTTTGTGCCTGAAAAATACCATTTCATCACAGACAGACCTTAAAATAGTTTTTTTTTCATTCTAAAGTAAGCTTTTGGATTTTGCAAAGTGGTTCTGGATAAAATGGAACAATTAGAGAATTATTGAAACATTATTTTTAGATCTGTGTATTATTCCACGAACCCATTCCCTCCATCTCTTCTTTGTCAAAGGATTTGAGCAGCTTGTTTTTCTGGCTTTCATCAAATATCTTTTTTCCTTTCCTATTCAAAATAAACTCTGTTTCCTTTTTCCCAGACAGATGAAAGCCTGAGTACTCTGCTCTTTCTGATACCAACCCCGAGATGGTGGGACATGGGTCCACGTCATTCATGATTGCCAGTTTCAAAGGATAATTTGGAGACTGTGGGATGAAAAACAAGCTTCAATTTTCCTCTTCAGATCTTTCCCATACACACTGCCTGTGTATTATTTCAGAAAACTCATTCAAAAGAATACTGTTTCCTTCCCTGACTGGGCACCAAATCAAGAAGCTGTGGATAATGCATTGTAGTGTTTATTATGCATCATTTTGCTGCTGACACTGGAGCCATCAAATATTGGGGAATTTACAACCAGGGAGGTTCAGTCATCATGCCTGAAGTGAAGGACAAAATATTCTGTTATTCATCCCCAGCTCTGGTCCTTTATGATGAGACAGTAAGCAATATACTTATCAAAGTCAAAATAACCTTCCCGTTACAAAGCACGCTTGTTCCTAATTGGTGGGCTAAAACTGCATAAGTCATCTTTTGCTCAATCATGGGAGAGAGGCTGAATTAATATAACTGAGTATTTTGAAATTTACTGATAGTGATATGAGTAGTTATGTCTTAATTTACAGATTATATGTGCTGTAATGAAGACCAGAAAAGCTCTTATAGGTGAAAACATCATAAGGACTAAATATACTGTTTATGCAATAGCTATGATGTGTTTTTATTTGTTTTTTTTTTTCTAATTTTTTTTGTTTTTTGTTTTGTTTTGGTTTTTTTGAGGCAGGGTTTCTCTGTGTGGTCCCGGCTGTCCTGGGAGTTACTTTGTGGATCAGGTTGGCCTGGAACTTAGAGTTCAACTGCCTCTGCCTCCCGAGTGCTATTTCTTTTGAATAAAGGCTAAGGTTAGCAGTCCTATTTATGCACTTTTAGTACATGGCTATTGGGGCTTGGATTTTGGAACCAAAAGGATGTGTATTTGAATCCCTGCCTATCCCGTAAAAGGGTCATATGCCTCTTTCTACTTCTCTGTAAAATAGTAATAAACAGTTCTGACTCCTATATACATGCTTTAAGGATTAAATGAGACTCTTCACATTGAAAGACTCTTAAGAAAATGCCATTAAATTAAGAGACCGGGAGAGATGCTACCATTGTTCTGACTACTCCTAGTTTCCCCCTTCTTGTTATTCTAAATAACAGTAGTCCCAAAAGTACCGGTGCATGGGGCAAGAGGGAAATGTTATTCCCAGCTGCGAAATATATTATCGTTTCTCTTATGGAAGTGGGTGGCAAATGGGAGGTATATAGTTTTGGGAGTTTTAGTAGACTTCCAAAGGCAGGCAGAAGCAATGAAAATAATTCTTGATAACGCAGCTATGATTACCTCAAGGTATACTTCATGAAAGATACAGGATGCCTCTTGAACCATTTATAAAGTGGCCATCTCGGCATGCTAAGTTAAGGCTGCTCATTTGTGAACAGGCTGCTTCTCCTATGTGGACATTAAACCTGCTGCCTGCCCATTTTAGTGGAGGACAATTGAAAAAGGACAGAAAGTGGCCATAAAATGGTCTCCATCTCTATTCTGGGAACAGCAAGAGGAGTCCATGAATAGGGCCGTTCTTCCTAGCTGAGCCCTGTACTGATTGGTGTGAGTATCTTCAGAGCCATAAGATCCAAGTGCCAGCATTGGCTCTTCACTGTTTTCAAAGGTCCTGTATAATGAGTGTGTGAGTTTTTAAATAGTGAGTTAGAACAAGGTCTTGAGAAGGAAAATAATAAGTGAAATAACTGACCATGTTAATACCTGATCAGCTGGCCTGGCAGGTTTGCAGTTTTGGTTGTTCTCTGTGGTGTTACTTTAGGATTAATCTTATTCAGATGAACTGTTAATGGGCTGTCATTGCAGGTACATAGCTTATCCAAAAACCATAAGACAAGCAATAGATTCTATTTGAAATGAAAATTACAGCTTGAGCACTTTTTCAAAATTTTCTATTTTTTCCTCTTTCTTCAAACTAAGTAAAATGGAAGGTGAGTGGTGGAAGGTGGAAGAGTAAAACTGTTAGCATCTATTCACAAGTCTCTCTTACATACACACACACACACACACACACACACACACACACACACACACACACACACCAAACCCTCAAATCAAAAGTCTTATCCAAATCTCTCAAGCAGTCCCACCTAATCTCCCTGATGCTACATAAAACTTACTTGGCTTTCCTAGGGGTTACTGTTGTGAGAAGAGGAACTGTAACGCATATTAAAAAGTGCAGAAAACCTTCGTGGGAAAGACCATAAACCCCAGGAAGCCATAAACTTCAGAACTGGATTCTAGACCGAAAGCATAGGCAAGTGTGGGGGGACAGGAGAGATTGAGCAAATGAAATTTTGTACACCAAGGTGCCAACCACAATGAGTCTGTTGTCTATTGGGCTCTGACACCTCTAGCTCTCCCTTATTTTCTTAGGCTGTTTATTGCTTTCTGAGTGTGAGCTTACATTTGATGGAAAAAAATGCAAGATTTAATACAGCAGGATAAAATAAGAAAAGGAATTACTATAAATTTTAAAGAGATGTCCTTAACGCTGGCATTTTGGTCTGAACAGGAAACAGACCACCGCATTAGTATGTTTACCCTCTGAGGTCTAGCCCTCTCCAGCGGGACACTTTTGTGGGCACAGCTGCTTCACTAGGCCAGAGAAGGAGACTAGAACTGTTTTTGCCTTGTCCATAGGCTTGAAGCTTTAAAGTGAGCGAGTTGGCTTTCCCAAAGGCTTCTTGTTTCCTCAGGCTGCACTCTCAAAAGGGCCTGTGTTTTCACAGTCCTCACAAAGCTATGAAGGAGTGCTTGTTACCAGATTTACAGCCCTGATCTATATACCTCCACACTAGGCCCCACTAGTGTCTCTGCCATGCTCCACCACGGGTGGCGAGAGCACATGTGTTCGGAGGAAACCCAGTGCTGTTGTCTTTGTGCGTACTTTTGTCTTCAAATCCTACATGTTCCTATGACTATCCTCTCAGCCTCGAGCCAGTAGCATATCATATGTGTGAGGACCGTGTCCCCCTACAGAGTGTTGAGCCTTCCTGCCTGTAAGACATTAAGAAACCTCCGGTGTTGCACAAGAATAGACTTTAGCTGGAATAATGCTTTTCTGTGATCTCTACCCAAGGCCAGACCCGGCCTCAAGCATACAGCTGTATTTCTTACCTTCACAGTATTTGTGCGTGTTCTGCTCTATCTAGGCAGCATGCTCATTTGGCTTCAAGTTTAACTGAGCCTCGGTCAGTCTTTGTGGGATTAACTGGACTTCTCAGGTTTGGTAGCACTAGGCCTGGAGCCATCTCCCATAGAATGTGAAGGATCCCGTTAACAAAGGCTTGACATGGGTCGATGGGTCCTTGGAGACTGGACACAAAAATGTTACATATGTCCATCTTAATCCCATGGGCTAGTGTTCTACTGAAGTTTTTTTTTTTAAATCAGTTTTAAAGCATTGGGGTGTATAATCTCTTAAGACAAGTTAGCTTGTATGCACCCGGGGTAGGAGAGGGAAGAAACTGCAAAGCAGGTTGTCTCCGACAACACAGAGCATCTCCTGTTGGCTAGCACCATCACCTGCCTTCCCTAGCCTTCTTGCCTTAAGTTCCTCACTGAGAAGTGGAAAAGGTACATGTGAGAGCTAAGGATGGTAATGATGATGATGATGATGATGATGATGATGATAATGGGGTGGAAAGGAAAAGTGTTTCCAAGATGGATTCTGGATGGCCAACTCCAAACAGAATGCTTATTACTCATGAACACAATGGAGCTTCTTTTCTTCCATCTACAAACCTTCGTAGATTGCTGACTCCATGCCACAGATTTTGCCTGGAGTATCGTGAGCTGTTATCGTTAGTCACATCAACATTTTCATGAAAGGTTTTCATCAGTCGGTACGTGCTCTGTGCTCCAGGAGAGTTGACTTGAGTCAACAGTGGCCTTCCTGAACTCTGTGTGAAAGAGAAGGTGCACAGGCTCCCTCGCCGTTGTTTTCAAAGGAGGAGCAGTTTCATCATGTTATGCAAACACCAAGGTAACAGAATGTGGCTAAATTACAATAGACGCAATTACTCACAGAGAGATTTGTTGGTGCTTAGTTATGTTATTGTGTTCAGTGCAGATTATCGCTTGTTACTTTCTGTTCTAATATACTTACCCACTTAAGTTTCAAAATAGAAATGAAATACTGGCACATCTTCCTTTTACAAGAAAGATATATGTGCTTCTTATATTCCATTAGACAGGTTAATTTGCATAACAGGAAACTTTATTAGCATGATAAAATAAATGCATGCAAGGCAATATCATCCGAACCAGTTGCTACCAGTAGATAAAGACTGATGGGGCAGTAGCTAACCGGAGGATGGATCATGGTTATTACTGAGGTGAAATCATTTACCACAGGATGATCAGGGATACCATAATGTAAATGATAAAAGAGTCACATCTACTTTCTAGTTTTAATTAGCCAAAGAGGTGTCCTGGGTACTTTAGAAAGCTCATCTTATCAATATTGTTATTTAGAAATGATTTACAATAATGTTATAGATGCGGCTAACGTTTTTCTTATTAGAGGTTTTTATCATTGCTTCCATTGTAAATTCTGTTCTTGAAGGCTTTAAAGGCACACTAAATATTTATGTCAAATCCCTGTATTTGTATAAATATGTTTATACAGTAAAACAGTTTTGTAAGACCTTAGACCCCAGAAGTTACTGTTTGTGCATGTGCTAGTATAGATCTTTGCTCCTGGGTCATCAGTATCCACCTTCAGGTTTGCAAAAAGATGTAGGTCAAGTGCTACTTTAGAAAAGTTATTTTTTTCTCCCATTGACTATTTATGCCTGAGAGAAAGACCTGGGTACCCTAGAAATCCCCACGAGCAGATCTGATGTACTACAGTTCTGACATCTAATCATTAGGTTGCTTCTGCTGCTGATGCTCCACTTGTTAGTTGGGTTTCCGATGAAGTGCTACTAAGAAAGTCACCACCCTGCTCAGTTCTTGAGTGAGAGTGACTGGAAGTCTCTCTCTCTCTCTCTCTCTCTCTCTCTTTCTTTCTTTTTGTAGAAAATGGAGCTTCTCTTCCGCCTGACAAATATATTCAAGAAAACCGTGACAAATGACATCTCTGCAGCTAAAATCCTTTTCTTTGGTTCCAGCGTGGGCAACATGACATTTCTCAGGTATAATTAGCCACTCAGGAGGCCTGGCCACTGGATCCAGGCTGTACAATCCTCAGATATTTTTGATCTACTACTTACCTGTGTCTCACCAACTAATGGTTGGGGAAGTGATAATTTTTTTTTATAAAAAAATGTTTGTTTATTTATTATATATATATGAGTACACTGTAGCTGTTTTCAGACACACCAGAAGAGGGCATCAGATCCCATTGCAGATGGTTATGAGCCACCATGTGGTTGCTGGGAATTGAACTCAGGACTTCTGGAAGAGCACTCAGTCTTTTAACTGCTGAGCCATCTCTCCAGCCCCCAGTGATAAATTTTTATGATAGTTTTGGTTTTAATCTGGAAGGGTCCATAAAAATGATCTATGTTTAAAACTAACAGGTAATTGCTGAGTGACATTTGTGACATGTAAATTCGTTCATACTGTGTGTACTACTATGAATTACATATTGATAGTTTCCAAGTAAGAAAAACAAAACTGAGTTGTGAACCAGGAACTCAGTCTCTATTCAACATGCAAGCCCATCCTCAGTGTAGAGTTTTCCAATGTTTCCACCCTGGGGCAAGAGAAGGTCTGGAAGGTACTCTGGATCCTTTACAGAATCACTTTTTGGTACCTCTGGGGAATGCCAGAGCCAGGAAGGAGGAGAGGGTGGGTTGGTAAGCGGGGGGTGGGGGGGAATAGGTATTTTTTCCCTCCAGAGGAGATACCAGGAAAGGGGAGAACATTTGAAATGTAAATAAAGAAAATATCTAATAAAAAAGAAATATATATATGTATTTCTGTTCCTCTAAAAATCCCTGACTGATACAAGACCTGATGAGCAGTTCTAATGACTTGTCTTCTAAAATGTTATTATTTAGGATTGGTACATAATACAATCTTGAGTTCAAGAGATCATTAAACAAGTATACTCTAAACATAGTTCTGGTCAGATTTTGTCAACTTGACACAAACTAGAGTCACTTCGAAAGAGGGACCCTCAGTTGAGAAATTGCCTCCAGATTGGTCAATGGACATGTCTGCGGGGCATTTTTGTGGTGACTGATTGAGGTAAGAAGGACCAGCCCACTGCGTGGTGTCAACCCTGGGCAAGCCAGTGAGCAGAGCAGTATTCCTCTGAGGTTCCTGCTTCTGCCCCAGCCCCGACTAATAATGGCAGACTGTAATTGGGAAGTATAAGCCAAATAAAAGACCTACCTATTCCACCTGAAAAAAATAAAAACAGTGGTCCCTCTAGATTCAGGATACTCTTTGTCTGTCAGGTATGTCTAAGTAACACTTGTGTATTGTAGAAATACATGGGGTTGGTAGAGCTTGTTATTTTGCTATGTAACAGACCCCAATTTACATTCAAGACCCATAATAAAGATGCTTTGGAGGCTAATAAATAGAACAATTGTGTCCTATGACTGAATAAATCTGTATTCATTTAGAAGATATGGCTTGGCAGTGGCTTGAGGTAGGCTGGCCTAGATAAATACCCCAGCCAAACTACATCTCCTTTTAAACTAATAGTTAAAAGTATTTGTTTGATAGTTATTTAGCATGGATGAAGAAAACATTTAATATGAAAAATGTAAAAATGTTTATGTCCAAAATATGAGTCTCCGTATATAGAATTCCCAAGGTAGATAGCTGATTCAAAGATAGTTTTCAATTGTAAGGAAAAATGAAATCACAAAACTTTCAGGTAGATGTATATAATTATAGAAGATTATTTCTGAGGAAACCCAGACCCAGAGCAAGAAATGTCAAATGTTCTCTTTCATTTGAGGTTGCTAGCTCCAGATCTTCAGGCATGAATGTCTAATCTGGAGAACCTGCGGAAACCTGGAAAGTGAAACAGAGAGTATTCTCAGAAGAGGGGATCACTATAGAGGGAGGAGTGACAGGAAATAAGCAATTTGATGGAGAAATTGGAAAACGAAGGGACTTTAATTAGAAAGGGAGAGAAAAATACACACAAAGGAGAGTAAAATAACAGAATGTATGTAAAACTCATAAGAAATCACACTATTAACTATCTATCCCCAGACAGCTGTAATACACCTAAGTTGGTATATAATCGTACATAAGTAGTTTAAATGAAAATTTCCCATCTCAACTGACAATGTTCTTCCATAGAGAACCCTCACAAAAACCATAGATTATCTAACAAAAACTCTAACACCAGGTATGAGAATCCTTTTGAGTTGTTAGTCAGCATTTCTGAGAGAATATCAAGACATTATAGGCTATTACCATTGCTCTTGGGTGTCCTGAAGAGGTGGAAGGTAAAGCCCTATTGATGAAGACCATCCACTTAAGATGCAGGGCCTGGAAGCCCTGAGCTGGATCTGACCTGACAGCATCCTGCCTTAGGACTAGCTTTTATGGTACCAAAAGTAGCTTCCAACCTTCCAAAGGAAGATACTATCCAGCAGTCAAGATACTAGATACTATCCATAGTCAGCTATGACACCTATGAACCACAACAGCCAGGATGGCAATGGTAGTAGACAACAGCTTTCTAATTGGAGTTAAGACCCGCTCAAAAAGAAAAAATCACTTCTGGTCCTGAAAAGCTAATCAATACTCCAGGGCTAACCAGATAACTAATATTGCAGGAGAACCCACAATTGCCACTTTTCTAAATCACTATAATTCCTAACTACTTTATACCCACAGATAGGCATCATTCTCATCCCTCACCAAAAAAAAAAATTCTCTTTGTAACAGATGGAGACCATTACAGAAGACCATAACTTATCAAAACACAGAGATGTAGAACCCAGTCCTAAATGATACATCTATGACATAACTCCTGCAGCTAAAGAAAAATGTAGACGAGGACGTGGAAATATTGTATGATCAAGAGAAGGATTGAATTTTCAGTGGCATTGTGTGTTCTAGAAGTGCCAGAGAAGCCACACCCATAAAGTCTTACCAACATTGCTGTCTAAACATAACCTGAACAAGGACCACACCAACAAACATGATATCATGGAAGAGGGAAAGCTAATGGTACCTCTACTCTAGACAAAGAACTTTGGGCACCTAAGGGATGCTAAGAACAGGAGAAATAGTCTTCTCCCGGGAAGGACATCAACTGGTTACCCAATACCAAATGGTCAGCCCTGAAAACATTACATACAAGTGACCGTATACAGACGGAGCAGGTTGTAATTATGTTTATATGTATAAATTTATACACCCATGAATACATACACACACACACATACACACACACACACATGAATTTTAATCAAGCAGTGTGGCTTGTCTGGGAAGGGATCTCACATCCAGCAAGAATGCAGACATACCACACATGTTTAATCCCGCTGGCTGGAATATAGAGATGCCTTTAGTACACATGCTTAATCACAAACGGTGATGTCTAATTGAGGGTCAGACAAATAGACAAATCAGAGAAAGATTTGACAGAAAGAGTTAAGAGATAGAATCTGCCCAACTGACACTAGAACAGACAGGATAGAGGGATACTTGAAGAGCAGCGAGGGAGAGAGAAATGAGCAACTCAATTCAGTTGAGCTCAGTTCAGTATGGAGCAGAGCAGCTGAGTTTGGAGCAGTTCAGTTTGTGGAGTTCAGAGGCAGTCTTTCCAAGCAAACAATTCAGTTAGCAGCTGAAAGAAGTCGTTTTGAATCAGTCAGCTTGGAGAGGAGTTTGAGCCAAAGCAGCTGAGTTGAGCCAGAGTTCAGGAAGAGTTAGAAAGAGTGAATTTATTCAGCAGTAAGCCCAAGAGGCTGAAACACTCTAGACCTAGGTTAGCAGATGGGGGCTGGAAGCTGAAGCCTTCAAGATCTGAGCTTCCAGAAGGTTAGATTGTATGGAGGCAGGAAGCTAGGGATAGTTAGGTAGAAATGCTCTGGGATTAGCCTGAGCCATGTATTCATAAAGTTGGTTATGGCTCTTATCTCTTCCTCTGAGGAATTAAAGTGATATTTATATTTGTATATATAGACATACATGTATATGTATGTATCATCTAAGAAAGAGTGGTCATGAATTTGAAAGAAAGCAAGGCAGATACACGGGAGAGTTTAAAGGGAGAAAAACACAGGGAAATTATATAATTAAATTATAACTCAAAAATAAAAATTTCACAGGCCTCAGAAGCAGCAGGTCAGCGGGCACAGGATCCTTTCTACCTCCCTCTTCACCTAGGAGGAGGTTCTGCAGATCCACAGCCTTCTCTGCCTCTTCCCTCCAAGTGGAGAGCCTGTCTCAAGGGTTTGTTGTGACACCAGGACTAGGAGGGACAACTGATCCACAGCCCACTGCACACAGGTCTTACCTGAGGAGAGCTGATCTCCCAGAAGTGTTGACACAGGCTTACAGACCCATAGGAGGAACAAGCTCCAGCCAGAGACAGCAAGGACATCTAACACCAGAGATCAACAGATGGCAAAAAGCAAATGCAAGAATCTTACCAACAGAAACCAAGACTACTTGGCTTCATCAGAACCTAGTACTCCCAACACAGCAAGCCCTGGATATCCCAAAACACCAGAAAAGCAAGATTTGGAATTAAAATCATATCACATGATGGCGATAGAAGAATTTAAGAAGAGCATGAATAACTCCCTTAAAGAAATACAGGAGAACACAGGTAAACAGTTTCAAGCCCTTAAAGAGGAAACACAAATATCCTTTAAAGAATTACAGGAGAACACAAGTAAACAAGTAGAAGTCCTTAAAGAGGAAACACAAAAAAACCCTTAAACAATTATAGGAAAGCACAACCAAACAGGTGAAGGAACTGAACAAAACCATCTAAGACTTAAAAATGGAAGTGGAAACAGTTAAGAAATAACAAAGAGAGACAACTCTGGAGATAGAAATCTCAGGAAAGAAGTCAGGAAACATAGATGCAAGCATCACCAACAGAATACAAGAGATCGAAGAGAGAATCTCAGGGGCAGAAGGTACTATATAAAACATTAACACAACAGTTAAAGAAAACTCAAAATGCAAAAAGCTCCTAATCCAAAACATCCAGGAAATCCAGGATGCAATGAGAAGACCAAACCTAAGGATAATAGGTATAAGAAGAGAATGAAGACCTCCAACTTAAAGGACCAGTAAATATCTTCAACAAAATTATAGAAGAAAACTTCTCTAACCTAAAGAAAGAGATGCCCATGAACATACAAGAAGCCTATAGAACTCCAAATAGCCTGGACCAGAAAAGAAATTCCTCCTGCCACATAACAGTCAAAACACCAAATGCACAAAACAAAGAAAGAATATTAAAAGCAGCGAGGGAAACAGTCAAGTAACATATAAAGGCAGGCCTATCAGAATTACACCAGATTTCTCACCAGAGACTATGAAAATCAGAAGATCATGAGTTGATGTCATACAGACCTTAAGAGAACACAAATGCCAGCCCAGGCTACTATACACAGCAAAACTCTTAATTGCCATAATGGAGAAACCAAAGTATTCTATGACAAAACCAAATTTACTTTTCCACAAATCCAGCCCTTCAAAGGGTAATAAATGGAAAACTCCAACACAAGGAGGGAAAATATGTCCTAAAAAAAGCAAAAAAGTAATTTTCTAACAAAATTAAAAGAAGATAGCCACATGAACAGATTTTCAAAGTCTAACAACAAAAATAACACGAAGCAACAATTACTTTTCCTTAATATCTATTAAGATCAATGGACTCAATTCCCCAATAAAAAGACATAGACTATCAGACTTGGTATGTAAACAGGACCCAACATTTTGTTGCATATAGGAAACCCACCTGAGTGACATAGACAGACACTACCTCAGAATAAAAGGCTGAAAATCAGTTCTCCAAGCCAATGGTCCCAAGAAAAAAGCTGGAGTAGCCATTCTAATATCAAATAATATCGACTTTCGCCCTAAAGTGATCAAAAAAGATAAGGAGGGACACTTCATATTCATCAAAGGTATGATCTACCAAGAGGAACTTTCAATTCTGAACCTCTATGCTTCAAATGCAAGGGCAACTACATTCATAAAAGAAACTTTACTAAAGCTCAAAGCACACATTGCACCACACACAATAATAGTGTGAGATTTCAACACCCCACTCTCTGCAATGGACAGATTATGGAAACAGAAACTAAGCAAAGACATGGTGAGACTAACAGAAGCTATGAAACAGATGGATTTAATAGATATCTATAGAACATTTTATCCTAAAACAAAAGGATATACCTTC
>NW_022196895.1:45341643-45342241 GCF_008632895.1 Mastomys coucha | reverse complement strand
TTCTCCAAAATTGACCATAAAATTGGTCACAAATCAGGCCTCAACAGATACAAGAAGATTGAAATAATCCCTTGCATCTGATCAGATCACCATGGACTAAGGCTGCTCCTCAATAATAGCATAAACAATAGAATGCCCACACATATGCAGAAGCTCAACAACACTCTACTCAATGACAACTTGGTCAAGGAAGAAATAAAGAAAGACTTTCTAGAGTTTAATGAAAATGAAGCCACCACATACCCTAACTTATGGGACACAATGAAAGCAGTCCTAAGGAAAACTCATAGCTTTAAGTGCTTCCAAAAAGAAACTGGAGAGAGCATATACCTGCAATTTGACAGCACATCTGAAAGCTCTAGAACAAAAAGAAGCAAATTCACCCAAGAGGAGTCAAAGGCAGGAAATAATCAAACTCAGGGCTGAAATCAACCAACTAGAAACAAAAAAAAATTATACAAAGAATCAACCAAACCAGGAGCTGGTTCTTTGAGAAAATAAAGAAAATAGATAAACCCTTAGCCCAACTGACTAGAGGGCACAGAGACATTATCCTAATTAACAAGATCAGAAATGAAAAGGGAGACATAACAATAGA
>NW_022196895.1:45339256-45339755 GCF_008632895.1 Mastomys coucha | reverse complement strand
TACAGTGACAGGCAGGTAGATCAATGGAATAGAATTGAAGACCCAGAAATGAACCCATAAACCTATGGTCACTTGATCTTTAACAAAGGATCTCAAAACATACAGTGGAAAAAAGACAGCATTTTCAATAAGTGGTTCTGGGTCAACTGGTGGTTAGCATGTAGAAGAAGGTAAATTAATCCATTCTTATCTTTTTGTACAAACCTCAAGTCCAAGTGAGTCAAGAATCTCCACATAAAACCAGATACACTCAAACTAATAGAAAAGAAAGTGGGGAAGAGCCTCGAGCACATAGGCACAGGGGAAAATTTCCTGAACAACACCAATAGCTTATGCTCAAAGATCAAGAATCGACAAATGGGACCTCATAAAATTGCAAAGCTTCTGTAAAGCAAAAGACACTGTCAATAGACAAAACGGCAACCAACAAATTGGGAAAAGATTTTTACCAGTCCTATATCTGATAGAGGGCTAATATCCAATATATACAAAGAACTCA
>NW_022196895.1:45335589-45338165 GCF_008632895.1 Mastomys coucha | reverse complement strand
TTTTCTTTTTTCTTTTGGAGGGGAACCTGGGAAAAGAGATTGTAAATAAAGAAAACATCTAATAAATAAAAAGAAATTCACAGAATTCATAAAAAAATAAAAATTGATTTTTAGAAGAGAGGATTGGGGATATAGTTTAGTGATAGAACATTTGAATAGCATGTGCAAAGTCTAAAGTTCACTCCCTAGCTACACATTCACACACACACACACACACACACACACACATACACACAGACACACACACACACAGACACACATACACACATACAAAGAGAGAGAAAGAGAAAAGAGAGAGAGAGAGAGAGAGAGAGAGAGAGAGAGAGAGAGAGAGAGATTTTAAAAAGGATTTCCAGAGCTACCTAGTAAGTTCCTATCAGCCATTTTAGAAATAGCGGCAACAGTCAATATTAAATGAATGATAGAATTACTCATGGCCCTCAAATTTTTTAACTAGTTTAATTACTTTTTGCCTGGCTTCAAAAGCATGTCATGAAAATTGTTCTCCTTAACAAACTTTTTCAACTGAAAACATGATATATGTATGTGACATATGTAAGAAATACACAGGGTACTTACATATATACTTTCTAAAGTATAAATGTCTATAAATTATCAAGTAAAAAAATAAACCATTTACCCCAAGATCAAAATTCAACACACCATACATAGGCTGTGGCTGCTAGGTTACTCAACTCCCAGGGGGGCTGATATGGCCGGCTTCAGACATGGTGGCTTTCTGCAGGATAAGGTACAATTTACATCACTGAAACCTCAGAGATAATGGGTCCAAAGTAGCCGAGAAGAGATTTTCTTGCCACTTAAGGGCACTATCAATTTGAGCACAAGTGTTTCCATTCCAATTTTGTAGTTACTATAAAAACCACGTTGAAAATCCAAAATAACTGTGGCTCTCTTCCCAATTTACTCCAATAGTATGTCAGCATCAGGGTTGCCCACCAATTATCCCTGTTTGCCGTTTTGTCAATTTTTTTTTTTTGCCAGATTATTCCACAGGTTTACAACCTGACAGGATTTATTTATGGTCTCTGGAGAGGTATATTGCTTCTAATACTGACAAAGCCAATCAATCCCTGAAAGATCTATGGATCTGTCTCTACATAGCAGACTGATGTTTGGAGGACTTTTTGAGGTCACTGTTCTCTTAAAGGGATGGGATGGGGGGTTCCTGCAGCAGTTGCGTTGACTGGCAACTCTTTCTCAAGCAATGTTCAGTGGTTGGCAATACATTAGACCCATTGCAGGAGCCTGAGGAGAGCACTGATAGCAGCTTTGCCCCAGCCCTGATAGCTCAGGTTATCCTAGAATGAGACCTGCACATTACTGGGTTAGCAGCTCTCTAGGTAATTTTCATAAAGTCCCCTTTAGAAAAAAAATCCCTAGGTAATTCGGCAAGGATTGAGAACTAGAGATCAAAAGTGATGGCCCCTTTGTAGTGTAGATTAATAAAAGGATATTATTTTATTACAAATTAGCCATGATTTAACAGTCTGGTAGGCATTATGAGCAAAGAATTGGCCTGGAAGTTATATAGCAGACAGACTAGATGTGATGGCTAAATTTGTCACCTCTCTGATCAGTTCTCTTCTTACCTCTGGAGACAACTTCTCACCTAACAGTTTACATTTGACACGACACTAAAGAAATGAAAGGCACGTAGACTCCAGTAATGTACAGAGATCAATCATTCAAGGTATTTCTCTGCTATGACTGTGAGATCCAATGAATTAAGAGTGGCTTCTACTTGTGCTAACCTTTTCACTTGTAGCATTTAAACATTCAGGGGAAAGCAAAGTTAAAGATACCAGGTGTACTGGCTGGTTTTGTGTGTCAACTTGGCACAAGCTGGAGTTATCACAGAGAAAGGAGCCTCCCTTGAGGAAATGCCTCCATAAGATCCAGCTGTAAGGCATTTTCTCAATTATTCATCAAGGGTAGGAGGGCCCATTGTGGGTGGTGCCATCCCTGGGCTGGAAGTCTTGGATTCTATAAGAAAGCAGGCTGAGCAAGCCAGGGGAAGCAAGCCAGTAAGGAAACATGGCCTCTGCATCAGCTCCTGCTTCCTGACCTGCTTGAGTTCCAGTCCTGACTTCTTTTGGTAATGAACAGCGATGTGGAAGTGTAAGCTGAATAAACCCTTTCCTTCCCAACTTGCTTCTTGTTCATGATGTTTGTGCAGGAATAGAAACCCTGACTAAGACACCAAGACTTTGCCTCAGTTGGCTTAGACCCAGACACAGGAAGTCTGGTTGCTTGCTGTCCTTGGTCCTGGGATTCTCATTTCCAAGCACAACGCTAGGGTATCCTGGGTATGATAATGTGGGTAGGGAATTGAAAGCTTGCCAACCTAGCAACAGCTTGAGTCACAGGCAGCTGGAAACAGGTTAGGTCAAAAGTACCTCAAAGCTCTTTTTCCTATCACAGGTCATTGTTTCCATTGGCCACATCATTCTTGATAGCACAATATTTCTTTCAAATCCCTCAAAATCTTCCTATATTCCAGACTTCTGCACTAATAACCATTTATCAGAGAGTGCATACCGTATTTGTTCTTT
>NW_022196895.1:45329001-45334843 GCF_008632895.1 Mastomys coucha | reverse complement strand
TGGAGGGGAAACTGGGAATGGAGAAATCCGCATGTAAATAAAGAAAATATCTAAAATAAAAAAAAAATCCCTCAAAATTTCTGTGGGAAATCTCACTAGACAAAATATACCTTTCTTTTTTACTGGGCTTATTTAAACTTCTCATTTAGTTGTTTTCTTATTTCAAGTATATTAAAAAGGTAAATGGTTTTCATGTGTGTCTATTGGCTTATAGAATCAGCAATATTCTGATTCTGGCTGGAATGTTAACATCATTATCATCATCACTATTATTATTATTATTATTATTATTATTATTATTATTATTATTATTATTATTATGCCAGTAGCCATTGTTTGGATGTGTTCTCCAAGAGTGGAAGAGCCTACTAAGACAAGCCTGGTGGAGGAGCATCTGGATATTGAGGCATTACACTTGAAAGAAATTAATGCTCATTTTGGGGGATGCATTTGTTTTTAATGAGGTAGTTTTTACAAAGTAAGAACCGCAGTATGTTCTTTGTCCTTTATGTATATAGCTAGTTCCATTTTCACTCATGTGTCACATTATGGCATTGTTAAGGTGATCCTCATCAGTTGAAGCAGATGAGATTTTGTGATCTTGGGCTTTCAGTCTCCAAAACTTTGAGTTAAAGAAGTCTCTTTGTTAAGTTCTAGCCTCAGGTATATTTCTATAACAACAGAAGACAGGTTAATATGGAAAATTGGTGTCAAAGAGTAGGACTGTTTCTATATTTATGAATATTAAAATGTAGAAATGGCTTTGAAATGGTAATGGGCAGATGTAGGAAGAATTTTGAAGAACAGGCTAAGAGAGTATTTTGTTGCAAGCAGAAAATTATCGGCAATTGAAGGGTCTTTAGCCAGCTGGGACTGGCAAACATGACTCCAGACAGCCTTGTCCTTCCTCCCCATTCCCTCTGCTTTGCTAACAACCATTAGGTTAGATTCCTAAAGCTATCTACTATGGTCTGTTCTCTTAATCTGACCACTTCCTCTTCCTGAGGCTGACTACCAAGGTCCAGCTAACAAAATATTGAAGTCCAGCAATCAAAAGCCTCCTTCGGCTCACCTAATCAACATGCCCAAATAAAACTAAGCACCGCATCCTATCATAGCGTTTCCTCCCTTGCTTTTGTAACTTGCCATTTTCCTATGGGCCATGTCTGTCTCTACCCAGAGGCAGTCCTTTGATAACTCCTCCAAGTCCCAGGGACAAATATTCCTCCTCGTTCTCCCTTATAATTTTCCCCTTCTCACTTGTCCTTTTATCTCCTGTCTTTGTCTCTTATTCCCTTTCTATACTTTGTCCCTCTGGGGCAAATATACCTCCTTTGTGCTGAGAACTTAGTCTTGGGGATCTCGAGTCAATACTGACCAGTTTAGCAATTATGAGCACTCAGAAAGATGGGGCAGAAGGAAATTAGGCTCAGATAGAATTGAAGATCCTGCAGGGTCTTCAAGTCTATGTCCAGCTGTATGTCCAGGCTTGAGATTGTGGAATGCTGAGTTTAAGAGGGATGAGCTGGGATGCACATTTCTTAACTTGACATTTTTCTGGCTTTGGTGTGACTATGTATCACAGTCATGTTCTTGCAAATTACAAAAAGACTTTAGTAGCAAAAAGAAGCAGAATGGAGAGACTGAGGAAAGTCGAAGGTTGCTTAAAATTATGATAAACTCCTGCATGTTTGGGACAGTATAGCAGGTAACTTTAAAAAAGAGATCCAGGTGTTGTCTCAAGATAGTGAGATAAAGGCCTCCAGGGTGGTTTAAAAATCTTAGCAACTGTTCTCCCATTACAGTCCTAGAGGGGCAAGTGGTCCATGTTTTCAGGGTATTGCATATTAGGGTACATCCTAATGCTACCTCAGGACTCTGCTTTATCATTTCCGGGGAGGTGTTCTGAAGGTTCAGTTCATGCAGGAGTGACGGAGGCACTGTTGGATGGAGGCAAGGACAAGAAGTAGAAGCCACACGGTGTTGATTCTACAGGTGTAAAGAATGCACAGGTGGTGGGACCAGAGGGGCTTTCCTGTTTCTTCTTTTGTGATTTCAAAGAAAAGTTAATCAAGTAGAAATTACCTTGGTGATGAAACAGTGACAGATTGTCCAGTGAGGCCAGAAGAGTAGGTGGAATCCCATGATTGGGCCATCAGTGGAAGACAAAGCCAGGCTAGACCCTGAGATTAGCAAAACTTGAGGTGGACCACCTGAGTCCTTGACACATATAACACAAGGCACACCGAGGTTGGTCATTTGGAGTTGGAAGAGTTAATGTCTATTTTTTTCCCCTGGCTTTCAATTTATTGACCAGTCACTTCTTTCTGTTTCCTTGTTTCCATCCCTGTCCTACCAGAGAATCTTGGACATAAGTAACTTGTGTTTTACTTATTTGCTTATAGTGAGAAAGGGTTGCCTTGAGTCTCACATGTAACTTAGGGTTTGGATTTGATTGAAGATTTGAGGACTATCAGAGATAGAATAGCTTTGTGTGAGTGAAACAAATGAACCTTGGACACTAGGGAAGAGGTGCTATGTGTTGGAATAAGCTGGCCTGCAGGGGTTCATATAATAGAGACCCAGTCCCCAGTCCAGCAGTAATAGCAAGTAGTGGCCGAAGCTTTAAGAGGCAAAGTATTGTAGGAAGTTGTTAGGCTATGCCCTGACAGGAAACAGGAGGAAACTGCCCTTGGTAGGTATTAATGGCAGTTTAGAGAATGAGTTAGCATTAGTTGTCATCAGGAGACCATCTCACATCCTAGGCCCCCTTTGCACATGGCTCTCATTTTTACATATCTGCTCTTTTGCCTCAACAAAGATAAAACAGCTAAATTTCTATTCCCTCAATTTCTCAGACAAATAGAATGCGTTCTTTTGTCTTTCTTTACCTTTCTTTTCTTTTCCTACCCTTCTTGCTTCCTTATTTACTTATTTATTTTATTTATAGACATAGTCTTATTCTATACTTTAGGCAGACTGAAATCACTATGTAGACCAGGGCAACCTTGAACTTGTGACACTTCTGCCTTTGATTCTCAAATGCTGAAATTATAGGCATTTACCATCATGAACCACCAAAGCACCTTTTATAAAATAAGTACCTAGCCTCAGATATTTTCCTGCAGCAACAGAAAACACCAAATCTACTAATTGTTTTACAGTACTTTTTAACTCTCTCAGTACCATTTCTCATTCATTAATTTATTGAACTTTAATAGCTAAAGTCTACTTAGCTCTTAATTTATGTCAAATAATCTTCTATCCATTTCTTTCTTTTTTTTAAAAAGAGGTCACTCTTTTTCTTTTTCTTCTTTTTAAAGATTTATTTATTTTATTTATATGAGCATACTGTAGCTGTCTTCAGACACACCAGAAGAGGGCATCTGATCCCATTACAGATGGCTGTGAGCCACTATGTACTTGCTGGGAATTGAACTCAGGACCTCTGGAACAGTCAGTGCTCTTAACCACTGAGCCATCTTTCCAGTCCCTTCTATTCATTTCTTAAAATATTAGCTTATATAATTACTGTAAGAAATATGATTTTCCTATTCTACTTCCAGAGATAAAAATTGAACATGTAAATATAAGTTAAGTAGCCCAATTGATAAATAATCAAAAACAAACAAACAAAAAATAACTGAAACATTTAGAATCAGAAGTGGTGTTATATCCTTCTAATCCCACTAGGGGGTGGAGACAGGAGAATCAGGAGGAGTTCAAGATTATTCTTGGCTCTATAGTTAGATCAAGCTCTTCTGAGCTACATGAGATGCTAACTCAAAAATATTTTTTTCTTATAGATGAATATTACAGATGAATACATGATGCTAGTTGTGGTTACTTCTTACTACTTCTTCGTATACAACTATAGAGAGCAGAAAAAAATCCACAATATTATTGAAAAGAACTGAAACAGATATTTCAAAGAGGCCCTGGAGTGAGTAGGACTTTTAGAATACCAAGGTGTTGTACTTTTATCTTCCAACATTTTTGAAATTCATAATTTTTTAATACATAAAGTGTATTTTGATTCAACTCATCCCACATTGCCTTTCCTTCGGTTTCTCTACTAACCACTTTTCCCTCCCAACTTCACATATCTTCCTGTTTTAACTTTTAAACCCATTGAGTCCTCTTAGTTTTACCTGGGTAGAAGACCATCTATTGGTGAAGGGGTAGCCATTGAGGGACTCCATCCCTGAAGTCTCCTGACAACAGCTTCTCAACTATGAATAGAACTTCAGGAGAAACCCAGCCCTATCATGCTGGGGATTTGGCTGGCTTGATGTTGTTAAGGTAAATAGATGGTGTTGGAAACAATCATACTGAGTGAAGTAACCCAGATCCAGAAGGACAAATGCGTATGTTCTTTCTGTGATAGGCAGGCTAGATTTGAAACCTTGGAAATATGTATCTAAGTAATTGGAGTTTCCATAGAAGCTAGGAAACTTGTAAGGAGCCACGGAATTAGGGTTTCAAGGGTATAATGTGGGCTATAGGAAAGGGAGAGGGGATTATTGAAGCAAGAAAGATAAAATAAAGGTTAAAAATAGGGGAAATTGGGCATGATAGTAGAGAAAGGATATGAAGAGGGATAGCTAATACTTAAACACCTTTGAAACAGCCATATGGAGACCTACTCTATAGAAGCTGCCTAAGATACACATTGTATGTATGGAGTTTAAATGGAATTACTCTATAACTGGAGACAATGCCTCTCCCAGACACCAGAACCTATCAAATAAAAGGCCTAGTGACAGGTTACTCCTGTTTAGATGGTTGGCCAGTTAGGGTCACAGACTACCTTTAAACCTTACAGTTCATCTCATTGCCTTTGATTACTTTGGAAAATTAGATGCTTTTACTTGAATCATAGAATATGGAAAAATCAAGCTTGTTCCAACCTGAATAGCTTTCATGGTGCTAGAAGTTTCTATTTATGCTGCCAGTGAAGAAAAATTTTAACATTCTCTGTCCCTTAGGCGGAACCCTTGTGAGCTTCAATACAAGATGGGACTGGTAACGCAATCATGGCACAAATCCTATAGGAGTTTTAATCTCAAAATCTCCCTGTTCAAGTATCAATACTGGAAGATGTTGAACAAGTGAACAAGGGTAGGGCCTCTAGCATGGATGCATGAGCCTTGGGCCTGAGAGCAGTGAGCCTCAGGCATGATTCCAGGGAAGGCAGTGTGAAGCCTCAGGCTGTGAATGTGGTCAATCTCAAACACAAGTAGGCGGGCCTCAGGAATGAATTCAATGAGCCTTGGGTGTAGAATTCAGATGAGTCTCAGAGATGAGTCCAGCAGAGTCAGGGATGAGAATGCAGAGATGATCCGGTGAGGGCATGACACTGAGAAAACAGATCTTTCTAATTCTCTAGCATTATCTTTGTAGGTAGGCAGAGGACACAAGCATTTTATCATAGTACAACCAGGAGACATTTGCTAGAACAGATGCCAGTTCTTGACATGTAAATAATATGGAAAGTTGAGCCATAAAACAGCACTCTGATTCATCTCTAAGTTTACAGTGCAGGAAGGGAGTTAGTCTTCCAGTGCAGGAGAGGCATGGAGGAACAGTTATGTTTTCAAAACAGTCCATTATGAACAACTGCACCAAACTGAGTGGTACACACCACTCAGCCAGCTTTTATATAACATGGATACTAGCTGAAATAATTATTTGGAGTAAATTACTGCCATTGTAGGATGTGGTAAATGTCTTATCACACCAATACGGAGATATGTTTTCTCAATTTCCTGGTTCATTCTCTTCTACTTGGACCAGTTTCCTTGCCAGAAGTGGAAAATGTCTTGGTCTTATTTTTTTTTTT
>NW_022196895.1:45325286-45328991 GCF_008632895.1 Mastomys coucha | reverse complement strand
TCTCCTGAACACTGGCAAGAATTCTTTAGTTCTGGGAATGTGGCAAGACAGGACACATCTTGTAAAAGTTTTCAATTTTAGTATTCTTTAATGACCAATAATGAAGCCTTTCTAGTTAATCTGCTCTTCTCATGAAAACAATCTAGATGGCTTAAAAAAAAATCAATCATTAGTGAACAGTGAGTGACAGCTCCCCAACAACACAGCTGTATTTTTGTGAAAGTGATTAAACATTGCCTGCATTCATAATTGCATGGTTAATAAGAATGTTGAGCACTAAGTCAAGCATTGTTGCTAATGATGACAGATTATGATGCTACAAATGCTTTGGAGTTACCAGGCTAAATTTTCAAAGGCAGTCCTTGGAACGGAATGCACACAGACCCACTAGGTAATCAATTTGCATGGACCATTACCAGGTTTGTGTATGGCATTTGGGAGCTTTGCAGTTGAGACTCTTTTGAAAATCTGGCCCATTATGACAGAAAGCATCTGTAATTAACAGTAACTGAGCTCCCTTTACCAAGATTGGTAAAAGGTATAAGAACCACCGTGTGTGGTTTCATGTAGTCCAAAGCCCCTTTGATGAAGAGCCTTGGAGCCCAAATGGAAGGCAAGAATGTCTGGGCATATAATTCAGGTACAGAGATGAATGGAAGCACTAGAGTTTTGCCAGCAGGTGAGGAGTGGGCAAATCTTTCTGAACAGGACTGGGAAAAGTCTTACCTTTGAGCTCTTATCACTGATTTCCTTTCTCATTTTGGCCATAAACATACTCATTGAATCTTGGGAATTAATGGGTCACTTTGCTATTCAAAATCTGAGGTTGCCCCATGGTTCCCTGAGGATTGAGGGCTGTACTGTGTGGTCTGGTTTGGAGCTCTGGGTAGAGTGAGTCACTTGGTTATTGAAAAGCAATTCTTCATCTCAGTTTGTCTATACTCAGCTCAGGAAGGAAACAATTCCATTTATGGGGCTATGCATAGCCACAATTTATGAGGAAAGCTACATACTGAAGAATAATATATGAATTTGTATGTTCTTGAAAATATTGTGCATCTCTCTGGGATGTTGAAGGTCTGATGGAATTTTTTTTGGAAGCATTGGTAGCATTATGACTTTTGGTATTTGCTCATTCCTTATTTTATGTATATCTCAGCTTTGCCTAGAGAAGAGGAACAATTTGTTTTGTGCTCTGACATGCTGATAGCACCTCATTCAGTGCTATTTTTCTGTTCCAGTCAGCGGTGGCATGAGCAGAGGGCTATAAACTCTCCCAGTGTCTAAGATGGATTGACATAGGGTTGAGAATATGGCTTTCTGATGGCTGGGACTGAACTGTCACTCTGTCATCCACGAGTGACATTCCATGACTCTTGGAGTGTTTCTTTTCCTCATTAGTAAAACAGAGAATGAGATTAATCAGGACTGGTTCAGGGTTTTGTGATGACTCCTGAGGTAAGTGTAAGAGAGTCTTAGTTTGGGATAAGGTAAAAGGTAGATGGAAGTGTATTCCTTTTGTCTTTATTGCTGTTAAGGTCACAGGACTTGGATATGGGCAATTACAGGCCACAGTGGAATCCAGAATATCATTCTTCATGGGTCTAAGAGGAGCTGAGGCAGAACCTTTTATCCATATGTGGTATGATTATAGCGAACAATCAGCTACATATCATATGAGATAAATGATATGAACTTGTGCAGGTCTTGTGCATGCTACCACAGTCTCTGTGAGTTCATATGTGCATCAGTGCTGTTTTGTCTGGAGGACACTGTTTCCTTAGAGTCATCTATCATATATCATCTGGCTCCTATGATATTTTTGCCCCCTCTTCTGCATAGATCCCTGATCATTTCTGAATTACTGAGCCATAGAACCCATATGCATAATTAAGTAGCAGTTATGTCCCTCATTGAATGTAATGTGTATGTGTGTGTGTGTGTTTGTGTATGTGTGCAACAAAAATAATTAGGATGGAATTAAAATTTGTAAACCAGTATTTTGATGAAAACCAAGTGATAGGTCAAATAAATTACCTTTTTTTTTTTTTTAACAAATAAGGTCTCATTGGTAGACCTAGTCTCAAGCACTGGCCTCACAGTCTGAGTCCATGTTCTAGTCACTATACTAAATATTTTTGTTACCGCCCAGCAGTAACCAAAGGAAAGGGTTTACTGGAAATATGGAGTCAGGAGAAAATTGGCTAGCCATAATTAATCTTACCCACATGGAAAGCACCTTAAAAATTAGACAGCACTCAAGAGGTATGATCACCCAGCCACCTTGCATTTAATGATCTCTTTGTTACAAGCCAACAGGTAGAATAGGTGAGGCAAAACCCCTCCCCCAAGTTCGTCAGCATGCCAGCCCAATCAGCAGCTTCTTATTCAGTCTCTGGAGGTGGGATTTCCGATGTAACTGGAACCAGGAGTGAGGCGTGGCAAATAGCAGGAGGTGGGCAGAGAGGTGTGGTTAAGAGAAGCAGGCAGGGTCAAGCAGGAGGGTTACATATTTTTACCAAATCTTATTATAAGCTGTGCACATTCTTATGGCTAAAAGTACTTGCTTCTCCTCCTCCCCCCAGAGGTTACATGTTCTACAAAGTATTCTACTCATATAATAAGCCACGAGGAAATGAATTACAGAATTTACCTAGCAGAGAGGATTCTTTTGCACACTCTAGGCTGTGAGAGATACTAAGGGCTCCTATGACACAGAAATAGAAATGGGGAGTTTATCTGAGATGGCAGACTTAGAGGGGAGAAATTGGGAGATGGCACAGGAGGGTAATAGTAGGAGAGGGCCTGAAATGGCTTCTGTTCTGTTTGGGCAGAGGACATCCTGCTGACAAGGGGGTTGCTGATAAGCAGCTTTCCCTAGACTCTTGCTGTCTGCAGCTAAATGGGAAGTGAGAAGCAGCCCATATGCAGCCTGAAGTAGCAGAGGGAGTCAGCATGGGAGGAGGGAGGATGCTCAAAGAGAGATAGGGAGCTCCAGAAAGGCACTGGGAACAGTTGGCCTCCATGTCAAAAACAAGGCAGGGAAAATCAAAGACAGTGGGAGCCAGGGAGGAGGATCCCATGAAGACCCCAATAAAAAGTGCAGAGTGGTTGTTTGGGATGCAAATGAAGATATGCAGAGTGTGGGGGTAAGAAAGGAGGATGGAGGCATAGTGCGTGGGGGGATAGCGATAAAAAGTTTCAACTTTTTAGAAAAAATTAGTTCAGCCAAGAGTCTATGTAGTAGCACACCATAGTTTGAGTTACTGGCTTAAAAAATAAGAACTGAATTCTTTGGGCTTTGTGGCAAGTGTCTTTACCTCTCTGTAATGTTAAAATAAAATCTGGACAGGGCCTTTGTAGTTAAGTTTAAAATTTTCATTTTTCCCTCCCCATATGAACATGGATTACTTCATTAAGAAATGACTGGATATAGATTGGCTAGGGTAAAAAACTTAGGTGACAGCAGATGCTGGAGAAGTTGTGGAGAAAGAGGAACACTACTTCATTGCTGGTGGGATTGCAAACTGGTACAACCACTCTGGAAATCAGTTTGGCAGTTCCTCCAGAAATTGGACATAGTACTACTGGAGGATCCAGCTATACCACTCCTGTGCTTATACCCAAAAGATGCTCCAAATGTAATAAGGACACATGCTCCACCATGTTCATAGCAGCCTTATTTATAATAGCCAGAAACTGGAA
>NW_022196895.1:45312655-45324506 GCF_008632895.1 Mastomys coucha | reverse complement strand
ACTAGTACCCTCAGAGCTCTCAGGGACTCAACCACCAACCAAGGACTATATGGTGGGACTGACTGTTCTGGCACCATGTGTATAGTAGAGGATTGCAAAATTGATCATCAATGGGAGGAGAGGCCCTTGGCCCTGTGAAGGTTCTGTGCCCCAGTGTAGGGGAATGCCAGGGCCAATAAGTGGGAGAGGGTGGGGTGGCAAGCATGGGGAGGGGGGAGGCAACAGGGGTTTGTTCTTATTGTTTGTTTTTGTTTGTTTGTTTGTTTGTTGGAGGGGAAACTGGGAAAGGAGAAATCATGTGATATGTAAATAAAGAAAATATCTAATAAAACAAAACAAGACAAAACAAAAAAGAAATGACTGGATAAAAAGCTAGAAAATAATTATGATATTTAGGTAAATAAGAAAAAAAATCACCCCCCAAAAAACTATTGGACAAATTAAGTCAGTGATACAAAGATGTTCAAATTTGAACTGGAATCCTTGACTGTGATACAGTAAACTGACTTCACATACACAATGAAGTCAAGGCTACATAGGAGAGATCATGTTGGTCACCTCAGTGGATGCAATTGAGACACACATGTCTTTAATGCTGGGCAACTTTGGCCAGAAAGAGACATTATTGTAGAAGAATGGTTAAGGAGATATACTGTTGTTGGTTTTGAAAACAGGGAGGGGCTGTAAGCCAAGCAGTATTCTCTAGAACCTAAAGAAAGAAGATTAATCCTGACTCCACCTCAGATTTCACCCAGGGAGACCTACATTTGCCTTCTGATCATTTGAATTAAAAGTAACAGAATGGCCTTGTTTTGTTATAGCAGCTACAAATTCTCCCTTCCTCCTTCCCCTCTCAAAAGGCTGACTGATGTTCAGTCTGTCCATGATTTGGTGCACACAATAATATTAAAACGATCAGTGTAATTGAAACCTAGTTTGACGGCCTCCATGTTCTGCCTAATTGCTGACTTATTAGTGGAATTATAGTCTTTAGATGCCTGTTGAGAAATGTCAACTCTAAACTTCTTTAGCTAAGAGTCTCCCTGTGACAGAATCCTTTAAGAGCTGTGCTATGTGGTTGGATTCCTTTAGAGTACCTAGAAATGGCTTTGCTCTCTTGTGTTTGTTTTATTTTTGACTCCCAGGTAAACCCCATGTAGCCATGTTTGTACAGTAGAAACCACTGCCCACCAACTCACTCTTGCTATGAACAAAGGGGGTTTCTTGTCTAGATCTGGGTTCATTGGCGTCTAAGTTCCTGGCTCAGGGGTTTATATAAGGTTGGGACAGTGGGTAGGGACAGCCTTTGCGTGTGGTTAGAATGGAGATGATATGAATGTGGGGATTGAGTGATGGCCATGGGCATTGATCTATCAGGCCTGTAGGGAGCAGGACCTGAGGCAAAAGCACAGAGCAGAGTAGAGTAGAGACAACAGTCCAAGAGAAAGAGCCAAGAGGGTGGTAGCCTTGCTTGCTTTTAGCAAACATTTTCCTTTATTGGTGCCCAGAATCATCTCTGACCCAGATTCTCCAAGATACCACTGTCTTATTATAAAAGCAATATTTATTTAAACTTTGCTGAAAGAGTCTCTGTTATTTATAAACAAAAGAGCCTTGACCAACGTACGTATTGTGATGTAGATGAATCAAGAGGGAGGTAAGGAGATTTTATTAATACCGTCTTGGGTCCTCATTTGTGCTTATTCCAAGAAAGCCTACAGAAAATCAGGCAGCTTAATTATTCAGAAGGCCAAGGGCATTTCATCCTTCTGTGACTGTATCTGAAGCTCATAGCAGGTCTCGCCTTTGTAGGGGTTGGGGCTTCTGGCCATAGAATGCTTTATTAGGCTTTTGCCAAAGGCATCTCATTTTCACATTCAAAATTAATGTTGGCAGATGGATATCTTTGAATCAGGACTTTGTAATTCTAGCCGACTTTTCTTCGTCAAGCCTGTGCATGCAAACACAGTAGCTCGAACACCCAGCTGTGGGTCTTTTCTGTAGTTGGTAAATTTCATTTCTTAGGAGAAAAATTGAAGCCCAAATGGTGGCTTTTTCTAATTATCACTAATTTCAGAATTTAAAAAGCAGCCACAGGGCTGAAGACATGGCTCAGCAGTTATGAGACCTTGCTGCTATTGCAGAGCACCTGAGTTTGGTCCCAGCACTCACGATGGGTGGCTCACAGCTGTGTCTAACTTCAGCTCAGGGTACCAGATGCTGTAATCTGGCCTTGATGAACGTCCACATGTATGCACGCGCGCGCGTGCGCGCACACACACACACACACACACACACACACACACACACACACACACAGAGAGAGAGAGAGAGAGAGAGAGAGAGAGAGAGAGAGAGGGAGAGAGAGAGAGAGGAAAATCATAAAAATCATTTTGTTATCCAACTCTTTAGTTATACACACAAAAAATACATGCAGGCTGGCAAGATGGATTATTTTATATTTTTTACCTGGATCTATTTGTATGTAGAATTAGCAGACTATGAAAATTTAGATTCATTAGATAAAAACCATACAAAACTTTGGGCTAAAATGCTTTATGAATATTAAGTAATTTTTGTAAGACATGCAATGTTATCAATTTTATCAATTTAAAATTTTCTATGAATCTATACATATCCAGCCATATACAATGCATTTGGTGGACTCAATGCTTCCAGAATGTTAACCCTGAAGACACGGTTTTTATGCATCTCTTCATTTCCCTGTCTCTGCCTCTCCCTTCTTTTCATTTTATTTCTTATGAGTAACTACCTTGTGCCTCACAACTTTTAAAAGCCAGACATACACAAGAGTTAGTAATATGCCCTCATGAGACTCTCTTTTTTAAGACTCCATGCACGTGATGCCCATGTTTGAGTTGGAAGAAATAGAAAATGAGTATATAAGATAGCTTTAGATAGAAATAAAGTATTACAAGAATACTTAAAATAGTGATCAGAGAGAGGATGGACAAGGTATGATTTCTTGGGCTAAGGGTAATGTTTATTCAATTTTCTATCCATCTATCACGTGTTTATTCATTTCTGATTTTGTAAGGGAGCACAATGACCCCGTCCACTCTTAGAGAACAGAGATTAAATCATTTTCTCCTGGTCACAGATTTTTCTCATTTTAAACTTTTCCCACCCTGTTTCTTCCACTAGATATCTTAGAAAGGAATTAGATTAGGAACTTTTCTCAAACAGCCTGTTTTCATTTCAGGGAAATACGTTAAAGTATTTTGTAGGACAATATTTCCAAGTTCTAGCTGATTTCTTCCCTTTCCCTACAATTTTAATAAAATGCCTTCTGTTGTATCTCAAGGACTTGCCTGGCATAGAAACAGTTTTAGAATTTGTTTTTGTGGACTGAGAGTCTAGCTTATAACATGTCAACTGTTACTGAAGCCAACTCCCTCTGTCACGGGTTCCTGTCAGCTTCAATACACGGTGTCACTGCTGATTTCCTGTGTCTGCTGCTGTCACCAACCTTCAGGAGTCTTATCCACTTGTGGGGTGGGGGAGGTAGAGGAGATACACTTCCCACAGAGAAGGAATCCAGATATGAACTTATTGTTACCACAAGAACATATAAATTCCACAGTCCAGGATAAGAAGAGGTGGTGAGATAAAGGTGAAGGTAAAGTTCTAATAAGATGGGATTATATCACTGGCCTTGGAACTCCCCAGATGGACATTTTAATGTATATGTATACTTTCATATGGGCTATACCATAATATGATGCTTCAGAATAAACTACCCATGAGGCTGGCTCAGTGGTAGAGTGTTTGTCTAATTCCCACAAGGACCTGGGTTCAATACCTAGTACAAAGAGAAGAGAATAGATAGAATAAGACAGATTTAAAAAAAAAACAAACACAAAGCAAAAATGGAAGAAAAGCAAAGATCTTATATATCAGTGGCTTAAAACAAAAAGCGTTTTCTGCTGCAGCTCCTGAGGCCCATAGCTCTTTCCAGGTCCTGTGTAGTCAGCTCTCTCATATGCATTTCCATAGTAACTGTTGAGGGGAAGAACAAGTTGTATATGTCGCTCTCTAATGAAAGCATCTTATTGGCCAGACAAGCCTCCTGACTAACCCCGGAGTGGAAGGGACTCGCAGAGTCACGTGAGAAAGAGCAGAGGTTAAAGGGGCAGAGGTTAAGAGCCGGAATCATTAATGCCATGAGAAGCACACTCATCCAGGGACTCAATATTATAGGTTATTTGTTTTCCAAATGACTTAGGCAGCGTTTGAAGGAAGCACAAGAGTAGGGGAACCTGGCAGTCTAGAGGAGATCAGGTAGGTAGTAACAATGTCTGCATCTAAGGTGACAGATAGGGAGACTGGGAAGTGGAGTAGTGGTAGAGATGCCTATGTGACTGGCTATGCTGTAGATATAGGGGTGTAAAGAAGATAGTTGAGATAAGGGTAGCTCTGGAATGTGACCTGGAGGGTGGTAGTGACCAAAACAGATAAAGAAAGCAATGTGCCTTTGTAGTGAGGATCTGAAAGTTTCTCGTCTAAGAAGCTTGGTGTGTTGAGTAGATCAGGTACCTGAGATGCAGAGCCGCAGGAAAGCAACCTGGTGGAACAATTGTCTAAGCAGAGCTGGGAGGATGGCAGGATGCTGGTTCATGCGTGTTGGGAATTTGGAGAGGGTCCTTGCCTGGGGACCTTGAAGCTCCTGGGCTTCAGTTTGGAACCACTGCGTTGGGGCATTGTCAGGTGCCTGGAACTTAGCTAAGGCATCATGAAGGACACTCCCAGCCTTTTCTGGAAGGGTGGGGCCATTCTGTTGTATGAAGACTGTGCTGCCCTGTAATTGCCAGGCTGTGCTGTGTTAAATCAATCACACTGGTTTCCCCTTTTCCCCCCAAGACTCCAGTCCCAGTTCACTTCCAGACATTCTCTGACTGTCTGTCTTTCTTTTATCCTACCCCGTTCAATAAACAATTGCAAAACCTGGCAATCAGGAGGAAGCCAAGCATTCTAAGTGTTAACTGTTTTTTACTTTTCTTTTTTTTTCCCCCAATAAAAACCTCCTTTAAAGATTCCCCAAAGTGGAAACTGTTTTAAATTACTTTCTTTGACTGCCTGTTCCTGAATTCCTCAGGATCACCACTGATAACATTCAACACAAAGATTTCTGGGACACAGCAGTGAGCTTAAAAGGGTTTGATGGCTTCTGCCAGCCACCTGGTACAAGCGATTTGTTAGCTGTGTTGCAGAAAAGGTGGGTGTCATGTTAAACAAAGTTAATGAGCGACAACTGCTTCAGAGTTTGCATTCAACCCGGGATGTCTTCTCCAGTTTCTCCCTTCTCACGGGGACTTAATGTTACAGGCACATTTTTTTTTTTCTAGGTCTTAGGTTTACTCAGTTTCTCTTTTGTGCTTATGGGAAGTCCCTGTCATTTGAAGCCATTGTTGTCTTTGTAAAGGACCAAGTTACATCTAGTGTCAAAGTCTGGATGGCAAAAGCAGCCATTTGTGGGAGTGCATGTGTATTGATTATGGAAAATCTGAAACTACACTTCCGGCTCCTTCAGAGCTGACTTCTGCTGGGGTTAGGCATGAGGCTGCTGGATGCCAAGTACATTTTTCCTCTTGCCAACCTCACCTCTCACAGCCATTACACGTATAATCACTTGTCATGGAATGACTGTAGTTCTATATCAGGATTTCATAAAATATGGTCTGTGGAATTTGGCTTACCTAAAAATTAGAGGGTCTGGGTCATGGCGGTATACATTAAAACAAAAAACACTAAATTGGGCATCCCAAGTGATCTTGTACTTCCTGTTAGATAAGAAGACACCATCCTTTGGGGCACAAGTATTTAGTCATTCATTCTCTCCTTACCTCCCTCCTTCCCTGCCTTCCAAATCAGGTCTTATGTAGCCTAGGCTGGCCTTGAATTTGACCTGTAGCTAAAAACAATGACCTATAATCTTCCTGCCTCTACTTCCTGAGTACTGGAATTACAGATGTCTACCACTACACATGATTATATATAGTGCTGGGAATCAAGCCCAGGGCTTAATTCATGCTAGGCAAGCGCTTTACCTAGCAACCAAGCTCTGTTTCTAGGCCTCTCTCCTGCATCTGTTCCATATTCTTCATATGCTTCAGATGAATACATAAGAGCAGCAAATAGTTTGTGATTTTAAGAACATTATCTCATGGCCATTATTTTATCTTGGTTGTGATTAGTAGGGTATGGTACAACAACTAGGCATCAGTTGCAGTTCACACTCTGCTTTTTATAGTTAATATGAGGTGGCTATGTAGTCCTTTTGCATTTAAGATTGTGACTATTTCTTTCCCCCTTTTCCTTGATACAGAGGAATTCTAACTTAAGGTTGAATGTAGCCTGGTCCCTGAATAGCCATGTACCAGAGTAGTTGCTTTGACCTTTTATCTGAGTGAGAAAGTGAGCCCTTGAGATGTATCAGTGGTGATTGTTGTGATGTGGAACTCATCCCGTAGGTGGTTCTGGATAGGAATTGTGCCCTTTCTATGCTCAAATTAAAAAAAAATGTGTTTGGTTTACACAAACCTAGTGTTCTTTTCAAAGGTAGGAAATCATTTTATGGGAAGGAATTTGGTTTTTCTGAAGTGGGGAAGTGAACCCAAGTCTCAGCTTTATTCCACAGGGCTATGGAATGAGAGATAAACCATGAGATTGCTCTGTGTTTCAATTTCTCTTGTCTAGTGAGATCAACAATACTGTATTATTTGTCTCTTAGGGTATATGGAGATCAACTCTGTGGATTTCTCAGGAAAACACAGTAAATTGCAAATCTCTAGAATGCAAATGCAAGAGATGGCTTGTTTCTGTTTCTATGGAGTTGAAAACAAATGCTATTTCTATCTCCAATACTCTTCGTAGTTTGCTTCCTTTGGAATATGGAAATTGTGGGGATAATAAGATGCACGAGGATCACTTTACTAATAAAAATATGATGACACTTACGATGGCATCTAGCCTAAGACCACATCTTACAACTCAAAAATTTTGATGCCCTCTTTGCAGAGCAGAGCAGGGCAGGACAGGGCAGGGCCATGTGTTTGGTGGGAAGGATTCAGAGAGAGTTCATATGGAGTGGGGATAAATATGGAAAGCACTCCTCTGCTCATATTCTACTTAACTCTGTTGACAGGTGGACAATTTCTTACTCTCTCCTTTACTCTGTTCTCTCCCTAGGACTTGTGGCTCCATAGCAACAAGAAAGATGGCCACAGAGAAACTGTGCGCCTATTTATGGGGGAGTTTCTCCTTTTATATCTTCTACAAAGATAGACAGAAACTTTAGTTATTGGGAATTGGTCGACACCTTCCTGAGGAGCCTTGATAGTGACAACCATGACACTGAGGTCCCTGGAGTCCTAGAGAACCTTCTCACCTTCATGCATTCTTCTGGATACACTTCATCTTTGCCCATTTCTTCCCAGCGGTTTACTCTTTATCAGAGTACTTCACTTGAATGGCCCCCAAGCTAATTTAGTTGGTTAGAAAGCAAAGGCTCAAAATTCCACCCTGTGATAAAGTTTTATAATGGCAATTACAACATTCACATTATTGTTTTTACCTGACTTTATTTCTTTGTTCATTGTTGGTTTTCATCTACCAAAGCTGCCATTCTATCTTCTGCAAGTCATAGCGGCATTGACTGCTCATATTTGGGCTATAGGGATGACAGGTGATGGGAGTGTTAGTGTATGCATTAGTAAATGTAAGTATTCCAATTAGTAAATATTTATATTAAGTCTGTTAACATTATTAATGCTTTTTTTACTGCTTATCAATTATGCATTTTGCTTAATAGAAAATAGAAATTAGATAACTTAATTCTCCTGTTATCCCTAGTGCCTTTCCTATACTTGTGAGTGTTTGACATTTAAGCAACTGTAAAATTCAATAAGAAGGTCAAAACATTGTCCAAAGTCAAAATGCTAGAAAGCACAAAGATGGCATTGACATCCTGGTCACTTTGGTTTCACAGCCTGTGCACTTTCCCTGATCCTAATTTTTCCAGCAATAGGAAAGGATATAAATACATTTTTGTTGTCTAAAACCAGGCCATACACTTAGTTACGTGAAGCAACAAAGACACAAGCAGCAAGACAAAGAAACATTGCCTTCCTACCATCCCACCATTCTTCAATAGCTTCTGAATATCTACTATGTGGTAACTGTGAGGATTCCAGGCACTGAGATCAGCAATCCTCACCTCCATCTTATTCTCATGACAAAACAAATAAGAAGTAGAAAATAAACCAGGGTGGGTGGTCTCTTCATTGCAGGTGGCTGGTCAAGGTCTCTCTGAGGAGGCCTCCCTTGAGTAGAGCCTTGCATGGAGGTGAAGGCAGAAGGTGGTGTATAAGAAGAGATAGCCTTTGACCGGGGTCTTATAAAGACTTCTGGGTATGCCTTGGCTGGAACAGGTTCAAGGATGGTGGTGGGAGGAGACCTGAACATTCAGAAGAGATTTGTTGTCAATTTTGTTCTGTTGCAATTGGAAGTAATTTGAAATGTTTGTGCCTAATTTGTGTGTGTGTGTGTGTGTGTGTGTGTGTGTGTGTGTGTGTGTGTGTGTGTGCAGGGAAGTGCTAGGATCTGATTTAACATCTCAGAAGAACAACTGTGGATATTGTGGGTAGATTCATATACAGGCTTCCAGAGTGTGAGCCAGGAATCCTATTCTCACTCTGACGAGAAGCCAATATGAGTGGTGGTGTCCATATGAATGAGCAACATGGCGTTCTGTCACTTTCTGCTCTTATGTTTGTTTTTTTCTGTTTCAGTTCTCTATGGTTCTCTTTCCAGTCTCAAGGTTCACAGTGTTCAAGGGATTGTGACAACTATCATCTGTATCTTTATCCTTTTGGGTCCTTTTCTACAACTTGAATTATTTTTGTACTAAAACCAAATCACACATTGTTCCACTTATCTCAACAGAAGCAGAAAGGAATCAGTTGATTTGGTTTCCTGACGGCATAGACCTTGCTGCAGACCTGAAACGAGACGAACGAGCCTTAGAGCGATAGCCGATCAGCCTGCCAATGGCACCCTTTCTAAGTGACTGCAATTCGGCCCAGGATGTCAGCCGCACCAAGGTCTGCGTTTGTAATCAGCTTCAAGCTCGGACTCTTCCATTTGGATAGTATAGTTTTCCTAGCAGTAGTAGGTGGTTGGATTGGGACTATTATCTTCCAAATGCCACTAAGAGCTATTAATATAGGCAGAATACTTGAGTAACCAGATTTGGTGGAAAATGTAACTACTCACCCATCATCGTGATCATCGTGAATTGTTTTCCAAGCGATGTGGGCTTCAGCCACAAAAACCGTTCAGATCTTTTAAGAAAAAAAGCCTCTTGAATACTTAACCATAAAAGTAAATGAGATTGCTCTAGACTACTCGGTTAACACAGCAAGCATTCACACATGGAAATTATTACCTACCCTGAGTGTGTTTAAATGTTAGTAGATATACTGTTACCCTTGCCAGCATGCATACTGTGTACTTCAGTGTGAAATGGTGCAGCTTTCAGCACTATTTTAGGGGAAAGATGCTTATAATGAAGACACAGATTTTCTGAATACCTCAGCTAATATTTTACATTTCTGATATAACAGGTGATATTCTTTGGGTTCAAAGTTGGATTTACGTTCACACCCAGTTCCTCTCACATAGCTATAAGGTGTAGTTATGGGACGAAGACAGCGTCTGAAGGCTGACCCCAGGTCCCTCTGGAAAAACTGTCAAACAGGCCAAATTGCCTTTGCTCAAATGATTTCTCCACATGGATGGCACTTTTTTATCAATGTCTGTCAGTCTAAATTCTTCTTGCTACTCAAGGTCAAGCTCAAATCCTGCCACTTTTAGGAAGTGTTATGGACAAGGTTTGGCATGTACAATAAGGGAAAGGGGATAAAAGTGGACAGTTTTTCAGCAATGATTGTGTAGAATTGACATGAAGCTCATTCTTTATATGACCACCCTGGGAGTAGGCATCAATGCCCCCGTTATGAACCAATGTCTGCATGCTCTCAGAGGTAAAAGGAAGAAGAGTCCGGGTATGGAGTCAGGTTTAGAACCTTTCACTGTACTGTGTGACTTCTTGGAGCTTTCCATGTGCTCAAAGCAGGATACACACACCCATGGGGACATTGCTATATCCTGATGCCTACTTAGCATTTGTGATTGTTTTGTGTAAGATTTTTCTAACACTGTCTTATTGGTCTTGAAGAAAGCTCCAGAGACAAAGAAAATACGGCTTCTGGGTCATTGCATTTTGATAGAATTACAGACATAGAAAGAAGAACTCTCTGGACTTACAGGAGATCAGGCAGAGTCTACAGGGAATTTTTAAATGACACAGGTGGGGAATTTGGGACAAGAGTTAGTAGGATCAGGAAAGATTATTTTTATAGAGAATTACTTTAGTTCTGAAAGATGAACTGGTATAAGGAACCTGGTAGGCTTGGATCTAGTAGGGGATTTGGGAAGAAGCCCTCCCCGCCCCCCCCCAAAAAAAACCAAAAAAACTTGGCTTTTAAACTAAAACAAACTGTTGTGTACATGCCAGTAAGTACTTGAGGACAACTGGTTATTCATTAAAACAGATGTTTGAGAGGGACAGCCAGAGAAAAGGGTACAGAAAGAGGCAAGCAGAGAGCAGGGCATGCCTGTGGGGTTTTGTTTGTTTGTTTTAATACTTAACTGAGTTTGAACTGAATTCATTGTCTCATGTCACTAAAACTTGTAAGCATGCTTGCACAGTAATACAAAACCAAAGTAATTTTGTTTAAGTTATAGATGACAGAGAAATCAGTTTGTAAGTGTTTGAAGAGCTGAAGGGAAAGGAGGGCAAGTTGGGTGTCTATTGTAATTATCCAAGCAGGAGACAATGAGGGCCTGCACTGGGTGAGGCTGGTGGGAAGGCAAGGTTGCCCATGATGCCAAACCCTCTGGCCACTATTCTCCTGTCTATTGTCTTGAATGGCTCTTGCCTGCAGGGTTCACCTCCTACTTTCTGTTAGTATAACAAGCACATGAATCCTTTTTTATGTCTCTGCAATGCTGAGTCTGTCGGCTATAAAATGCTGAAAGCATCTGAGTGTGTGTGACTGCAAAGCATACCCATCTCTGCATTTGGACCGTTTTCAGCCAGGGCGTGCAATGCTGCCCTGCCTTCTGTAGCACTCGCATGGAGCAGCATCACTACTTTCATCAGTGGGGACTTCTGGCAGTGATTGTAAACTGAAAACACCCTCAGAATGTGTGAGGAAAGTAGGAAGGAAACCAGAAGTGGACTTTGTTTTGCTTTGCAGGACTCTATCTTTTTATATAAATAAAGCAAATTACATCGGTATGTACTGAAGCAGTCTGCTTCGAATTCTCAGCCATGTGTCCTCGAAGCCTGCAGTATTTGCAGTGCGTAGCTTTACTGCCTTAAATCCGGATTGACAGGTATAAACGTACACTAATAAATTAGCAACACAAAGAAGCAAAACAGACCCCAGCTCCCAGGATGCTGGGTTAACTCTAGAATGAGCAGTATGAGGAACGTACAGGTCCAGTCGCTTCTGAGTGATTTGTCTTCTTGATTATAGTAAGCGACATGCCTACAAATGTGGCGATGCTCCCTGCCTTTCTTATCTGTGTTTTTACAGAGGATTCACCATAGTCCTCTGCCATTCCTATACCTACTCCCATGGGGGGTGAGGGGGGTGTGCTGGGAGGAGAGGAGGAAGTGTGATCGGGATGTAAAGTGAATAAATAAATAAATAAATTAATGGGGTAAAAAACAGTTACTGTTTTGAAAGTTAAGAACAATATA
>NW_022196895.1:45307599-45312641 GCF_008632895.1 Mastomys coucha | reverse complement strand
TATATATATATATATATATATATATATATATATATATAATAATAAAAATAAACTCTGAACCAGGGGAAATTTCTTAAAAAGAAACCATTTAAAGCATATATTTAAGGAACAGGATTTTATATCCTTCTGCCCTAAAAAGAAAGCTTTCTTCTTTTTTTGTTTTTCTTCCTTTTGTTTTTTGAGACAGGGTTTCTCTGTGTAGCCCTGGCTGTGCTGGAACTCACTCTAGGGACCAGGTTGGCCTTGAACTAAGAAATGCCTGCCTCTGCCTCTCAAGTGCTGGGATTAAAGGCATGCACCACCACTGCCTGGCCAAAAGAAAGCTTTCTTATAGATCTTTTATTGCCAGTACAGCAGATACACCCTGATGGTCGCTCCCACACTTCGTGGTTTGCCTCAACTTTTCTACCTGTAGGGCATTGGAGGTGAACTACCCAATGTGTTGCTCAGCTCCCTTGAATACCTGCTTCCTCAGATTATTATTTAGATGAGAATCTTCAATTCCCCTATTCCTTATGGTGCCTACCTTTGTCAGCCCCTCCCCTCCTGACCACCATCTAACCCACTTCGTGTATACATTTAGGGTATTTGTTTGTTTGTTTGCTTGAAACAAAGAAACTGCTGCTCTTCTGGCATTTCAAATAGAGCATCATCTTTTCTCTTCTTTCCTTCCTGGAAGAAACACAAGGGAACTAAAAGATAACCAAAATGATTCCAGGGAGTATTGATTCCTACGGGTTCCACTGATCCTCCCATTGTATGACAGGACTCAAGTCATCATTGGGGGAGAATTTTATTTCAAAAGTTTCATTGTTTAAAAAAAAAAAAGTTTTAAACACCAATTAAACATGCCAAGGAGAAGCCATGCTGGCAAACATCCTCTTAACCACTTCAGCCAACTCAGGCTCAGCCCTGCCTGGCTCACCTGTAAGCACACCCTTGTATTACATTTTGTTTTCCTTCTTAAACAAAAGGAAGCAGATGGATACATGGAACTATATGCCGACTCTTCACACTCACATAGAGACGCAATCTAATCTCTGGGCTCGGTCCACAGAGGGCAGAGAAAAGCCAGAATTCTATGCAGTTCTATACAGCAGCAGAGCTCTCTTCAGCTTTTTCAAGTCCAGTGAAGGAAGCATGATTTTTCTCTTTCCTCCCACAGTCTTTTTTTTTTTTTTCTGCCATAACAAATTATGACAAGCATGTGGGCTTTGGGCAGTGTCCATAATTCTGTAGGTCAGAAGTCTTTGGAGAGTCTTTGTTTAGATAGGTTCTTGGCTTAGCATCTCACAAGGCCAAATGCATCTTCTGATGGAAGGGCTCATGTGAGTGTCTGTGGAAGAATTTTTAGGCTTTTTCAGTCCTCACAACCTAGCTTTGCAGTGTAGAGCTAAAATTCCCAACTGGCTCTGCTCTCTGCTCCAAAGGCCTCCTGCGTTATCCGCATGATGCCCGCTTCCCTGCAATTCAAACCTTTTGTCCAAACCCCTTTCTTTGCCTAGTTTTTGCTACCAGCCAGAAAATTAGCCAGACTTTTAAGGCTCACATTGGGCCTGATCACAATAATCTCATCATCAAGTCAACCAGCACACCGCTCAGTCCATTTGTCCTGAAGGATCTATTTCGTCCTGAAGGAAAAACATTTTATGCCTTTGGGGACTAGGATAGGTAGTTCTTTATGGAGGCCATCTTAGAAAGCCTGCCCGCACATCTTCTGAGAAGGAAATCTTTGCCAGATGGTGCCGATCAGTCTCCTGTAGGCTGCA
Organism: Mastomys coucha; assembly: GCF_008632895.1. Classification (NCBI taxonomy): domain Eukaryota; kingdom Metazoa; phylum Chordata; class Mammalia; order Rodentia; family Muridae; genus Mastomys; species Mastomys coucha. The sequence goes on along the minus strand of NW_022196895.1, from coordinate 45,310,872 downwards.
GCTGGAGCCCACACTCCATTAACGAAACACTCACTTTGCATAATGTCCTAGTAAGTTCCCCTCAGGTCTGTGTTGCAGAACAGTACTTGGAATAAAAATTTATATTTAGCTAATATCAAAAGAAAGTCTCTAGCCAGCAATTAGAGGATGAGAGCTCAGGACGTGTTTCGTTAGTTTGTCTCATGGTCACTCAACTATATTCCGGGACTGATGACTCCATGTGTCATGCAAACAACATATGTCAAAATGGCATAGCACAGTCCTGAATGAAGCTGTGTTTGTACATTAATGTCAGCCAGGCAGGAGCACTAGCCTGTGGAAATTCTGGATACATAACAGCTTTTTTCTCTTTTCCAGGCAAGGGCAGGTTGCAGGAAACATTTCTGTCATGAGGGACTAGTGGTTAGTGTCTGTCATCACTGGCTTCTAGGTAAGTTGTTCTATTTTAGAAACCAATTTAACAAAGAACCAACTAAATACAGACTGGTTAGATGGCTCACCTGGTAAAGGCATGTGCGGCCAAGCCCTGAGTTCTATCCCTAAGTGTCAAATAGTGAAAGGAAGGAATTGACTCCTACAAGTTGCCTGACCTTCACATGTGCCTGCCATGGTTTGGGTATGCTTGGCCCAGGGAGTGGCACTATTAGAGGGTGTGGCCTTGTTGGAGTAGGTGTGGCCTTGTGGGAGGAAGTGTGTCACTGTGGGAGTGGGCAATGAGACCTTCCTCCTAACCCTATGAGAGCCAGTCTTATCCTGCTTGCCTTCTGAATAAGATGCAGAATCCTCAGCTCTATTTGCACTGTACCTGCCTGGATGCTGCCATGCTTCCATTTTGATGATAATGGACTGAACCTCTGAACCTGTAAGCCAGCCCCAGTTAAATGTTGCCCTTATAAGGATTGCCCTGGTCATGGTGTCTGTTCACAGCAGTAAAACCCTAAGACGGTGCCTCTCCACTTATAATGAATAAGTGTAATTTAAGAAATTAAATATATAGTAAATTTGATTAAAGGGGGGACGAAGATTAAACATTTGAAGCCATATGTTCAATACTACAGTTGCTAACTAGGAAAGAAGGTGAATTGGGTTTATGAACCGTGTGCAGACTTGATAGATGATGAACAGGAAGGGTGTTTAAGCCGACATTCATACAAAGAAGGAACTAGCTACTGGTCACTAGCTTTTACAAACATAACTATGTGCCACTTTTGTTAAGTTGGCATGTCTGACAACTCCTAGACACAGAACTGAGGAAGTCAGTAGCAATAGTCACACACAGTGTCCTAGGACACCTTTCCAGGTATCTGCATTACATTTTAAATAAAACAGTATTAGGCTGTTTTATACATTTTCAACATAGTATGTGTTTTCCAGTTTTTTATTTTTTTATTTTTTAAGATATGACTCTCATGGGAGAAAAGCATACAAAAATTGCTAGGAATAGAAGGAGGATTGTACAGCAATAAGGAAGACACAGTTTTATTAAAAATTTAAAATAAATGATAAACTCTATAATAACACTAGGGCATGGATGATGGAATTCTAACCTGAGGTGGAGTTTCCTTACCTAACTCTTATTGCATTACTTGATGTCGTGACTGCTGGTGAGAGGGCTCTTCTGTCTCTCCCCTGAAGGATGATGGGGTCTGCTCTGTGCTTTTCTACAGGAAAGACCTTGCAAGGGCAAAGGTGCTTAGTTAGCACTTTAACTTAATTCGTCAGGGTCCTTTGTAGGGCACTCCAAGGGACTTTTGATTTTATTCTGCCTCAACTGTATTCTTGGCTTGGGAAATCAAATTTTTAACATGAACTTGCAGACAGCCCCAACAGCTACAGAACTCATTCATATTCTAGCAGGCGCTGCTGAAGCAGGAAGCAGAGTCAAGTTGTTGCCATGAAGTTTGTTTTGAGAGCTTGGGAATCCTCCGGGGACCCCTTGATCATGGTTTTCAAAGAGGCCTTTGTCCCACTCTTCTCCTGTTTCCTGAAAAAAGGTTGTGTCCAACATGCAAGGACATCATGAGGCCAACAAGGCTGTGCGGAGTCCTCTGGGACCGCAGGCCCCTGATTTGAAGGCTGCTTTCTGAGGACTGTCCTGCCTTCCTTCCCACATTGACGAACTTCTTCTCATGCTACTGTATAGAAAAACTTTACAGTACAATAAATAAAAACTGCTCTACCCCTTTAAGGGATATGCTTCCTGGTCAGTTCATATTTTTTTCAATTTTAGTCTTTCCTGCAAAGGGCTGTCAAATTCTCAGTAGAATAGTATCTTTGGATACTATAGTCTGCTTGGAAACCTTAATTGTTTTAAGATTTCCTAATGACTAGGCACCGAAAATGTCAAATCTATAATATTACTTTTAATTTAAGTATTTCATGATCATTTTTACTTTTAAAAGTATGGGAATAGAGATAAGATAGTAAATAAATAAAAATAAAACAAATTCGTATTGCTATTGCTATTTCTAATTACAGATATGGATGTATGTTGAAGGTTAGTATATAAGCTTAATGTATTTACTTTAGTGAATGTAGGAATAAAAACCACACTGTTTCATTTTATTTTAGCAATCTGAGGATAATTGCTGTTTTCCTTCAAAACTGTTGATAAGAGGAAGCCTTTGAACTTCACAATAATCTCACGGAAATATGTCTGTCCTCTTTCATAGTGGACACAGAAAGAGAAAACAAGGTAGCTTTTAAAGGAAGCCAAAGCAAGTGAAGTCGTTCAGTCATATTTATGTTAACCTGATAGACAAGAGCTTATATGATTGTCTTCTGAAAGGGAAAAATGGTCAACATGCACATTCGAATTAGTACAGTTCTCAGCATTCCTAATACTGTGATCTCTTAATAAGGGTCCTCAAGTTATGGTAAAATTATTTTCAATGCTCCTTCGTAACTGTAACTTGCTGCTGTTGGGAATCATAGAAGAAACATCTGCGTTTTCTGATGGTCTTAGGTGACCCCTGTGAAAGGGTCATTTGAACCCCCAAAGGGGTTGTGACCCACAGGTTGCAGACCACTGGACTAGTATGTGAGTGCAGGAGGGATCTATGAAAGCAGAGAATAAATTGTTGATAGATTTTTTTTCTTTTTTTTTCTTTTTTCGAAGTATGTGGCTATATTCCTCAGCTAGCCTTAAGCCCGGCCCCTGCCTCAACCTTGCAAGGACATATGCCAAGAAGTCTTTCAGACTCATTCTTTTTTTTTTATTATTAGATATTTTCTTTATTTACATGTAAATTTCTCCCTTCCCAGTTTCCCCTC
>NW_022196895.1:45277020-45306571 GCF_008632895.1 Mastomys coucha | reverse complement strand
CAGGGTGGAGTCTCATAAACCACTAGACCTTCATTCTTAGTTCCCCCCTCATAGTGGATCATTCAGGACGGGCAGGTTTCGGGAATCAGAGCCCTGAGGATCTGGATTAGCAAAGTTCCTGGAACTAGCTACTCCACCTTTTTTTTGGCTTGTGGCAGAGGTTTTCCATGCCTGCTTTTAGGTAAAAGTTATACATTATACATTCTAAGATTCTCTAGCCTTTCAGTTGTACCAGTTTGCAATCCCACCAGCAATGAAGTAATGTTCCTCTTTCTCCACAACCTCTCCAGCATCTGCTGTCACCTGAGCTTTTTATCCTATCCATTCTGACTGGTGTGAGGTGGAATCTCAGGGTTGTTTTGATTTGCATTTATTTCCCTGATGACTAAGGATGTTGAACATTTCTTTAGGTGCTTCTCAGCCATTTGGTGTTCATCAATTGAGAATTCTAAGAACTCAAGAAGTTAGACTCCAGAGAACCAAATAACCCTGTTAAAAAATGGGGTACAGAGCTAAACAGACTCATTCTTGAAGGGGCTGCTGGTCTTCTTGCTATCTTTGACAGTGAGCTGTTACTGTGAAATGCCAAATATGTATTTATTGTATGTACACATGTATATGCACATATATGAAGTGGAGACTTTGTTAAATACCTTTGTGTTTATTTTTAAGATAAATCAAAGTTCAAAATCTATTTCTAGCCCATGAGAGGCAAGTCTTTCATGTGAAGCATGGGAGGGTTTTGGTGATAAAACCAGAGAATGGAAAACATCTGATGTCTGAAAACCAGAGACAAACTCATGAGCTCATTCCTAGTCTACAAAGGAAAGTAGTATTTGCCCAGGTATTGCATGCTTTGGGTTGGAGAGATGCCTCAGCAGGTGAGAACACTGGCTGCTCTTGCAGAGGACTCATGTTCAGTGCTCATATTGGGTTGTTCACAACTACCTACAACTCTAGTTTCAGAAGATCAGATATCCTCTTCAGGCGTCTTCAAGTACCTGTCTACATGTGGCATATACCTACTCAGACAAAAATCACATGCACAGAAGCCCAGTTTCAGAGTGGCAGGGAAAAATCTAGTCAGGTAGAAGCATCCTGATATCCTCTAACATTTTGTCATGGTGAACGAGTACAAGTCAGATGCTCTGTCTCATCTAGAAGAGGCCGCAGAGAAGATGTTGCCAGGCAGATGAAGTAAATAGATGAAGCAAGTAGGAGGAAGCATTTGGAGAGCACCCAGTAGGTCTGGTTGATGGTAGGGATAACTGAGTCTCTGGGAACTGGAGACAGACTGGCAGTAGAACAGGCCTCTGGTTTAAAAGAATCCAGGAGTAGAGTCCATCAGCCTACTGGAGCCCGTGGGGATAAAGGATGTCTGTGTGTAATCCCAAAGTTGATTACTTGATTAGTTTGAGATGGTATGGACTTCATGCTCAGGAGTGAACTGAGTTCCCAATGCTAGTTACCCTGTCAAAAAGAAAAATGAGTAAACATCCAAGAGCAGGGTAGAAAATTCAGAGAGCCGTAGTCTATGGTAGATGAATGAAAATGGCTCATAGGGACCCATAGGGCATGACACTATTAGGAGGTGTGGCCTTGTTGGAGTAGATATGGCCTTGTTGGTGGAAGTGTGTCACTGAGGGTGTGCTTTGAGGTTTTAGATGACCAAGGCAGGTCCGTGTCACTTTCTCTTCCTGCAGCCTGTGGATCCAGATGTGGAACTCTCAGCTCCTTCTCCAGCACCATGTCTGCCTGTGTGCCACCATGCTTCTCACCATGATGATAATGGATTATGTCTCTGAACTGTAAACCAGCCCCAGTTAAGTGGTTTTCCTTAATAAGAGTTGCAGTGGTCATGGTGTCTCTTCATAGCAATAGAAGCCCTCACTGAGACCTAGACCCGGGTAATGAGGAAATGTTACTTCCTTAACTGCTGTGCAGGTGTGAACATTAGCATTCTGTTTCTGTCTTAAGTGAACATGGTATTTATTTGGTGGTGATATGATACAGAAACACATTTAAATTAAATACCAGTACATGCCTTCATGTTTTTAATTAATGTATTTATTAAACAATTTAAATTTACAAGGGATTTTTTAAAAACTAATTCAGCCTTAAGCATGACAGGAAATTAATATTTAGACAAGGAGAACTAGTATGTTCTACAATGGCATGTACTCATATTTCAAATAAAGCTACTCCATTCTTCAAATCATGCTAGGAACAAAAGCACAGATCTACTTGGCACGAGAATACTATTTTAAAAATAAGTTTGTTCGAGCCATAGAATTCAGCCTTTCTAGAGGCTCACAGCCATTCAGCGAACTGCGTACAGGGTCCCCAGTGAAGGATTTAGAGAAAGGACCAATGGAGCTGAGGGGTTTGCGGGCCCCTTAGGATGAACAACAATATGAACTAACTAGTACCCTCAGAGCTCCCAGGGTCTCAACCATCAACCAAGGACTGCACATGGAGGGGTCTGATTGTTCTGGCAGCATGTGTATAGTAGAGGATTGCAAATTTGATCATCAATAGGAGGAGAGGACCTCAGTCCTGTGAAGGTTCTATGCCCCAGTGTAGGGGAATGCCAGGGCCAATAAGTGGGAGAGGGTGGGGTGGCAGGCATGGGGAGGGGGAGGCAACAGGGATTTGTTTTTGTTGTTTTTGTTTGTTTCTTTGTTTTTTGGAGGGGAAACTGTGAAAGGAGAAATTTACATGTAAATAAAGAAAATATCTAAAAAAAAAAAAAAAAAAGAATTCAACCTTTCTGTGTAGAAAATGTGTGAAGTACAGTCAGAGGTGACTGGTTGGAAGGAGAACCAGCCTTGTCTTAGCCCAGGAAGGGCTGGGAAATGCATCCACATACAAGCAAAGACAAAAGATCTAGTTGCGACAAGCCCTGGCGGGGTGACACTCCCTTGATGGTTCTCTTAAAATCTCTGTAGGGGGGGTATGTGGGAATAATGTGATTGTTTGCTTATCCTAGACTTGACCTTTGTGTGGGAATCAGGATCAGAACACATGTCCCCTCTTTCCTGGACTCATTCATCTGCAGCTCTTGGGACTTCTCATGCTGCCTGCTCACTGGTGTCCCTGCTCTTCCCATGGCTGGCAGTAGCTGATTGGAATGTTGCCTCTGGCAGCTCTTGGTTTCAAGGATCCAGACCTGTCATGATGCTCTCCAGGAGGGGCTTCAGGCTGTCACCACCTATTAGTCAGGGCATAGCTGACACCGGGGCAAGTCATTGAGTCCCCTTCTTTCATAGGCCTTGGGATTGCATGTCTTGGTAGAAAATGAGGAAAGAAAGACATGCAGAATCTAAAGTGAGGAATCTCACTCAGTTTGCCTAATTTTTCTACCTGCTGTTGTGTAGTCTGGGCCAAATTTGTATAATTTTGGTTGTTTTATGATCCTCTGAAATGATTGTGTGGTTAGGAAAGCTGAGCAGGAGGACATTGCCCCTTATGCCTTCTCTCTCTCTCTCTCTCTCTCTCTCTCTCTCTCTCTCTCCCTCTCTCTCTCTCTCTCTCTCTCTCCCTCTCTCTCTTTATTTCTCTGCCACAGAAATGAATAGACAGGGCTTTATGAAATACCGATTAAGCTACTCTTTGCCATCTGGGCCCCAGCTTCACTCTACCCCCTCCCCCAGTACAATAATATCAGTCCATTCCTTCAGAAACCTCTCTTGTCATGAGAAGGTGACAGGGCCATACCCTTATGGACAACTAAAGGCAAAACCTGAGCTTTCCAGTTTAACCCAAATGTGATGATGACTGTTGTAACACCTAGGAGTGTATTTATTAACTATTTTAATTAAGCAGTTTTAAAATCTCTCCCTCTTATACATATCCTTATCTTTCTTCTCCCCAGAATCATGATCAATGTCTTTATAGAGTGAACATTTATTTACTGATACTCTGTTTCAGTTTTGACTTCTTAGTAACCACATCCCAACTGTTCCTCCCACATAGAGCTAAGTACATGACTGAATTCCATAAACCCTTGTCATTGGTTTTGTGTTTGGTTCAAGACCACCTGTGACAGAATCAGATTCTGAGAAAGCAGGATAGAAAGCATTTTTGTTCAGTCTATTAAGTAACATGCTTTAGTCTTGTATGTTAGGGCCAAGGAGGCTGCAGGGCCTAAGGGCTTCAGCAGTCAAATATTAGATATTGACAGCATGTATTAAAAAGGAAGGTTTAATGCAAGGGAGGACCAAATCATAGATAGAGACAAATAGTAATCTTGCAACATCATTTGAATCCATAGCCTAAGCCAACCTTCACCTAGTTCATCCTTGATCTTCTTAAATAGGTTTGTATTAGATTTTTCTTGGCCCTGTTTTTGTAGAAGCTTAACTAATGCATTGTGGGTAATTGGAGTCTTGACTGAGAGTCTCAGTCTAATGGCTGGGCTTGGCCACTTGCTGACAACCTCCATGATACTACCCGAGTCCTGGGTCTCTACTAGTCTCCATCCGTTGTCTTATTTTCTCCCTTGGTTTTATCTTTGTTTCTATTTTCCCCTGATGTAGGCTTTTAGTCTAGATGAAATCTCAAAATATATAGAATTATCTTTTTCAGCATGAGTATTTCAGGATGATTTAATGCTCTACAAACCTATTATATTTTTTTAATAACTCAAAGCAGGAGACTTCCAGGAATATCATTAAGCTGACCCTGAGATACATAAAAATATCAAGGTCAGTGGCTATTTAGCTTTGCTTTTTCAATTTTAGACATTGCTAGATCACTTTAGTTTCTTTGTTGGTGACCTTTACTGTTTGATTGGAAGGGAACAGAAGCTGCTTTTTAAAAAGCAAGCTGTGATGACAGAGATTTCTGTAATAGACTTTACTGCAGTGGGATCAGAGTTCAGAGAACAGAGGCCAGTTAGTGGTAAGGCAGCCCCCACTGCTTGCCAGTGGGTCCTCAAGGTTTTCTGAGAAATTAGAGCTAACCTTAAGTGTTAGATATAGACAAAGCAGAGCAAGACTCGTGAACTTTTAAGGCTCTTTGTGCTGACTAATGTTTTTTATTTTTTGTTTTTTTTTTTTCAACATGATGCAAGCCAGAGTCATAGAAAGAGGAAACTTCAACTGAGAGAATGCCTCCCTTAGACTGGCCTGTAGGCAAGCTCATGGGATATTTTTTGATTTATACTTGATGCTGGAGGACCTATCCCACTGTGGGCCGCATCCCACTGTGGGCCGCATCACACTGGGCAGGTGGTCCTGAGTTGTGTAAGAAATCGGGCTTACCAAGCCAAGAAGAATAAGCCAATCAGCTGTATTCCTCCATGATCTCTGCCTCTGCCCCCAGATTCCTGCTTTGAGTTCCTGATTTGACTTCCATTCATGGTAGACAATGAACTGTGAACTGAAATAAACCTTTTCCTTCCCAACTTGCTTTGGTCATAGCATTTTTATCACAACAAACCCACTAGGATAGACTGCAATCCTGAAATGAAAACAGATGTGGCCAAGGAGTCTTCCCCTAAGATGCTGGACTGTGCAAGGATGAGAATTGGATCTAGGCATCATGCACAAGACCAAGACATGTTCCAAATTCAGGAATAGCTGAGCATCTCCTGGGAGTACTAAAGTAGTCTGTAGGGAAGTTTCCTGTCTATGTTTATATTACATAGTATCTCTTTTAAGCTTAGTTGCTTTAATTTTAATTAAAACGGAAATTAGGATCCCCTAAGCTCTATTCCTTTTTTTATGGTTAATTCCGGGCTGAAAGGCCAAAACCAAAACCAAATCTCTTCATAGCAAATTGAGAAGCAACTGAAGTCCTCTCCATTCTGTGACCCCCACTTTCTTAGCTGTCTTCCAGCTCTTTCTCCCTCCTTGCATTGAGTCTGTCCTGCATTTTTATACTTGATACTCCGTAACAGTATTCCCACTCCAGTGATAAGAAGGAACATTTCAGTGTGATGGGCACATGTGAGTATGAACAGAATCATCGAGTTGATGTGTTAACTGGAAAGGATTGCTTACTCTTGTTAGGTAGACTTCATTTCAGCTGCTAATAGGAATGGCTATTTTATCAAGAAGTAAATCACATAAAGCATTTGGGGGAGGGAGAATTACATATACTTACATATACTTAGAACAGAGGATGCTGGGTATTATAGGTAACACAGGCCTTTCCTAAAGGAATGCCTGCTGCACGGCTACAGTCAATTATCCTCTGGCAGAAAGGCAGACCTTTACATAACTACGCATATTTCTAAATCATCATACAGCCAAGCACATATGCCTCCAGGTTGGATTTGTTCAGTGGATCGCAATCTTCCTGTCCTACATCTGGTTTAGCATTATTCTTTTTATTTTGAGAAAGGTCTGTGGCTTGCAGAGCACTGTGCAGATCATCTGTGGTAGAGTCGCATGAGACATCCATGTCTCCATCCCTAGTAGTCTGTTGATGGGATTGGTGAGAACGGATAAGGTAGTATCTAAGTCACTGTTCTATTGCTGTGAAGAGACACCATGACCAAGACAATTCCTTAAAAAAAAAAAAAGCATTTAATTGGGGGGTTGCTTACAGTTGTAGAGGATTAGTCCATTAATATCATGGCAGGAAGCAAAGAGCCATACATAGCACTGTAGCAGTAGCCGAGAGCTTTGCATCCTAATCCACAGGCAGCAGGCAGAGAGGAAGAGAGACACTGGACACTGGTGTGGGTTTTTGAAACCTCAAAGACCACTTCCAGTGACACATTTTGTGAGACCATAATGGTCTAGGGTTATGGAGAAAGGGTTGAGGGAGCTTCAACCCTGGATACCTCAAATATGAGGATGGCAAGAGTTGACTTTCTGTCCCCTTCCAAACTGGCACAATAAAGCCAGCTCCCTCAGCATCACCTCTAGTAAGAATTCTAAATTCTAGTAAGAATTTATTATCCTGACATTTTTCAGGCATCACTCCTTGTTTGACCTTATAAGACTACTCTCCCCTCAAGTATGTAGATAAAGCATCTTCCAACATTCCTGTCACAGGCAATGGTGCACAGCCACATAAACCTTGCCCCAGAGACCCTGGCCTCCTCACCAGGGGCGTAAGTAGCACTTTATCCTCTACGATAAATGAACCAGTTCTCCAAAGCTGTTTCCAGGTATGTTTATTGCCTATGGAGTCATTGCTGACTGAGATCTGCACTGTACTCACCTGTGTCTAGCTAAGCTTCCCTCTCTCCAGTCCAGCTCTGTGTGAAACAGAGGGAAAAGCAGACACAGATAGCAACTTCTTCAAAATGTCTATACGTCCTAACCCTTCCAATCCTTCTCAAACAGTTCCACTCACTTGGGACGACACTTTCAAACATAAGAGTCTATGGGAGGCACTCTCATTCCAGCCAGCTCAGATGGGATACAGGCAGATGGTATTTGAGCTATCTCCAAAAATGCTTAGCACAGGGCATAGAATTCATAGAGCCTTACTGTCTATTTCAATTGTTGGGATCATATGGGTTAATGAATAAAGAAGTAGGCAAGGTAAAGATGCAAAGGAGACCTCACCAAACCTTGGGGGAACCCCCATAATTAACAATGGAAGCAAGCTAATTAATTAGCAAAGACAGTGTTCAAGAAGTCAAGAGCAACCAGGATGGTTTTGTGAATCTCCTGCCTTTACCTTTGCCATAATTACAGCTTTAGGCTGTAAATGTTTTAATTCAAGGATAATTTTCATCCCTTTAATACATTTCTTTCCAATTTTCTGCTACTTTAAACTTATAGCCTCATGATAAAGGGTGGCCTTCAGAGAATTCTCCTCGTTCCTCTTGTAGAAATTAGATAGATTGATTAATTTTGGCTCACATTTCTAAGAACATGCAGTTATGTCTTGAGATTATGCTCCATTAGTGGTGAAATGTCTCCAGAATAAGTAATTACTGCTACTTAAAAACAGTTTAATTCTTTGAACCCCCCCCTTTTTGGTGGGCAAGTATTTCATGTATCACAAAATTTGCCAGATAATCTCCGTATCAGGGATCTCAGGGTAATATGCATTTGACCAATTCTGTTTTACATGTATGTGTAATACTGAGATTTTTCTATATTTTGTTATTAATCTTAGGATAGTATACAAACCAATGGGCTCATTATTGAATTTCTACATGATTGTGTCATATTTTGTTCTCCTCGTTCTTCCCTACTGTTCTCCTTTCTTCTGGAAGCTTCCTCACCTCCCTTGAATAGTCTCAACACCTTGCTTTCATATCTATTCCATAGTTTTCCTTTTTTCCCTTCTTTGCAATATATGCCATACAGATATAAATAGATGCATTTGTGGCTATATGTATACAACTTAAAATCTGGATTCTACAGAGGGGAGAGAAAAATGTGGCAAGTTTTTTGGAGTCTGCCTTATTTAACCTAACACAATGGTTTCTAGTTCTATTGTCCTGCTAATATTATGATTTTACTTTCATTTATGGCTACTTACAACATTGTATGTATGTACTACATTTCCTTTATCCATTTATTGTTGAATGGGCATCTAGTAGATTCTACTTGACTGGATGGTATGAGTAATGTAGCTATAAATATGGGCACGAAAGTATCTCTGTGGCATGTCGACTTAGAGTCCTTGGGTGACTAGAGTCCTAGAGTGACTTAGCGTACACACACCCCAAAATGATATTAGATGATTCATATTGTAGGTCTGATTTTAGGTTTTGGAAGATCCTCCATACTTGTTTTCACAGTGGCTGTATAGGTTTACATTATTGCCAGTGTTGAATGAAGGTTATTCTTTCCCCATATCCTTACCAGCAGTTGTCATCATTTAAAAACTATGATAGCTATTTGGCTCAGCTGAGATGGAATTTTGAGGTGGTTTGATTAAGAATGGCCCCTAAAGGCTCATGCATTCAAATGCTTAGTCACCAGGGAATGGCACAATTGGAAAATATTAGAATGATGAAGAGGTATGGGCTTGTTAGAGGATGTGTATCAGTGAGTGTGGGCTTTGAGGTTTCAAAAGCCCATGCCAAGTCTAGAATCTCTCTCTCAGTCCATGGATCAGGATGTAGGTTTCAGCTACTGCTTCAGTTACTACCTGCATGCTTCTATACTGTCTGCTGTGATGGTCATGGAGGAAACCTCATGAACTGTCAACAAGCTCCTAATTAGATACTTTGTCTTATTAAAGTGGCCGTGGCCTTAGTATCTTCACAGTAATAAAACAGGGACTAAGACAAATATCAAAGCAGTTTTAAGTTGCATGTCTTGAACAGCTAAGGTCATTGAATGCCCTTTCAGGTATGTATTGATCATTTATTTGTATGTCTTCTTTTGGGGAACGGCTTTATTGAGTCCATTAGTATGCTTATTGAGTTGATGATTTAGATTTTGGTGGGCCATTTATTGTTTGCAGTTCTTTATACATAGGATATGTAGTTGATAAAGATTGTCTCCTGTTCTGAAAGATTCTCTTCTCTTTGGTGATGGTTTCCTGTTGTCTGGAGCAACTTTTTAAATCCCTCTTGTCAGTTGGGGGATATTACTTCTTTTGCTGAAAAACCCTTGCCTAGGCTTATACCTCGAAGTGTTTTATTTGTGTTTGCCTTCATCAGTTGCAGAACTTTGCGTCTTACATTATGGCCTTTGATCTATTTTGAATTGATTTTTTTTTTTTTTTTTTTTTTTTTTTTTTTTTTGTGCAGGGTAACAGATAGGGATGTGGCTTCGTTCTCCTACACATGGGTATACTCTTTCTTCCCAGCAGCAATTTTAAAAGAGCCTGTGCTTTCCTATGTGTATTTGTTGACAACATTGTCAAAAATTAAGTGGCTATAGCTGTGTGGATTTATTTCTAGGCCCTCTATTCTATTCTATTCTATTCTATTCTATTCTATTCTATTCTATTCTATTCTATTCTATTCTATTCTATTCTATTGATCATGGCTACTTTCTGCCTGTGCTATGTTTTTGTGACCGCAGCTCTATACTATAACTTGAAATTAGGCACTGTTATGCTTTTAATGTTGCACCTTCTGCTAAGATTTACCTTGGTTATTTGGGATCCTTTGTGCTACCAAATGAGCTTGAGGCTTCTTTATTCTGGTTCTGCAAGAATGTTTGAGTTTTTATAGGGAGAGAGTTGAATGTGTCAACCACTTTAATACTGTCATTTTTACTATATTGATTCTGCCAACCCATGAGCATGGGAGATCTTTCCATTTTATAGTATCCTCTTTAATTTCTTTTGACAATGTCTTACACTTTTGACTGTAGAGGTCTTTTACCTCCTTGGTTAGGTTTATTCCTAGGTATTTTATTTAGTTCTTTTGAAGCTGTTGGAAATGAGATGTTTCCCCTCTAATTTCTTTCCTCTTTTTCTTTTCTGTATGACAAATGTGTGATTAGTATATAGAAAACTTACCAACTTTTTAAATGTTCCTTTGTCTCCTTTTTCTTTGCTGAAAGTATTTATCAAGGCTTAAGAGTTTTTTGGTAGAGCTGTCAGGTTCTTTTCAGTGTAGGCGTGTATGTGCTCTGCATATTGGGATAATTTGAGTTCTCCCATTCCTATTTGTATCCCTTTTATTTTGGGAATATATGTGCATATATGTATATATACATAACATATGTATGTATGTATGTATGTATGTATTGGTGTCTAGTTTTATTGTACTGTGAGCTGACAAAATACAAGAGATTCTTTTAATTCTTTTTTTGTTTGGTAAGATTTTACTTGTGGCCTGAAATGGGGTTTGTTTTAGAGAAAGTTCCATGAGCTGCTGAGAGGAATGTGTATTCTGCACTCGTTGGGTGGAATGCTCTGTAAAGATCTGTTAAGCCCAGTTTATCTATGGTGCAGTTTAAATCGGATTTCTGCATTGATTTTTAGTTTGGATGACCTATCTTGAATGACAGGTGGGGTGCTGGAGTAACACATGACCATTATATCTGGACTTATATAAACATTTATGTCTATTTTTATCTGGTTTATAAAACTAGACATACCAACAATGGGTGTATCTATATTTATAATTGTTGTAACTACTTTTTTCTTACTGTTTTATAACAATGATTATTACTAATTTGTTTTAAAATCTAATATGATTTCTATCTTGTGGTTTTTTACTCACTTTGATTTGAAGTTTGCTATATCAGAGGCAAGACAACTACACAGGCTGATTTTTAGCTATTTTCTTGATAGATTCTCTTATGTCATTTGACTCTCAGATTACTGATGTCTTTTTGAGCAAGGCACATTTCTTGGAGACAGTAGACATATATAGTATCTTAAATCACTTAGTTAGTTGAATCTCCATTGGTGAGTTAAGATCATGTATTTTTCAGGTTATTATTGACAGATATTTACAAATTCTTATAATTTTGTTGATTGCTTTTCTAATTGGTTGAAATTTATTTTGGTCTTTACTTTCTCTTCTATCATTACAAGGTGTTTACTAGCTTCCTGTATGAGACATTTTGGGTTCCTTACCATCTCCTCCTTGTTCATGGATACCTCACAAGAAATACATTATGCTATCTTCATTGGGGTTGTTGTTGTTTCTGTTCTGTGTATAGTGTTCCTTCATCTGCCCCTTCTTTCACTTCCTGGATTCTTGGATTTGATCTCTTGATCATATCCTGAGCTCTTAGATGCTGAAGGCACATTCATTTATCTGTTTTCTTTGTGTTTGAATGTAGCATTTTATTTTATCAACCTTTTACATTTTTCCTGATGTTAATTCTTCTGTTTAGTTAGACTATTGATGATGCTGTCCAATGTGTGTGTGTGTTTTACTTAGTACATTGAAATTTTATTTCTAATATGTGGTGGTCTGAATGAGAATGGTCCCAGTGGGCCCATAGATTTGAATATTTGGTCACCAGGGAATGGCACTATTTGAAAGGATTAGGAGGTGTGACAGGGTTTCAGAAAGCCCATTCCATGCCCAGTGTCTTTCTCTTCCATCTGCCTGTAGATCCAGATGCAGAGCTCTCAGCTACCGCTTCAGCATCATGTTTTCCTCCATGCTGGTGTTCTTCACGCTAGGCTGATAACACAAAACCTCTGAAACTGTATGCCAGGCCTTTATATATTATAAATTTTTCTTTTTATAAGAGTTGCGTGGTCACTTCATTATCTATATCCCTTGCTGGTAGGACCCTCAACTAGGGTCACCCCCATAGACTCCTCTTAGCCTCCCAACCTGGAACCAGGCAGGACTTCCATTTGAAGGAGGGAGAAATCAACTTACCCATAAAACACTCAACCCCAAATTTTTTTCTGTCTACAAGATGCACAGGGAGAAGGATGGACCAGAGACTGAGGGAATAGTCAACCAATAACTGGCCCAACTTGAGACCCATCTCATGGAAGAGAGCAACCCTGATACTATTAATGTCATGGCACTATTAATGTATCTGACATACTTGCAGATGGGAACCTAACATAATTGTCTCCTGAGAGGCCTCGTCCAACACTGGATGGAAACAGAGACCCATAACTAAACATCAGACAGGGCTTGAGGAATTTTTTTCGAAGAATGAGGGGTAGAAGTGAGTGCACCAGAGGGGTCAAGAACACCACAAGAAGTCCTATAGAGTCTACTAACCTGGGTCCATAGGGATTCACAGAGACTGAACCACAAACCAAAGAGCATGCAACGCTGGATTGAGACCCCCTACATATTTGTATTATATGTGCAGCTGGACTTTCATCTGGGTCCCTAACAATTGGAGTGCGGGTCGTCTCTGACTCTGTTGCCTGCCACTGGGTCCCTTTTCCCCACCTGGACTGCCTGGTTTGGCTTCAGTGGGAGAGGATGTGCTTAGTCCTGGTGGGACTAGATGTCCCAAGGTGGGGTGATACCCAAAGGGGGCTTCCTCTTTTATGAAGAGAAAGGAACAGAGTAATGGTGGAGGGATTTTTAAGAGCTGAAGTAAGAGGAGAAGAGTGAGCATTTGGTTGGGATGTAATGTGAAAAAATAAATTATGGAAAAAATAACATGAAAAAAGAGTTGTGTGGTCATGGTGTCCCTTCACAGCAGTAGAACACAATATTTCCTTTGTTATTTTTGGCCCCAAATCTCAATTTCTCTGCTAAATTTTCCTCCCAGTAGTTGACTGTTTAAATACTCAGTGCTGGTTTTCTGTGTTAATCATTTTGTTGACTTTTTTCCTCTGTGTTGCTGACTTTCCTCTCTGGGTCCTAGAATTCATCTGTTTGCTTTTTTATTTTTATTTTTTTCAGATTACTGATAATTTTTAACAGAACATGTTTGAAATCTTCATTTGACATTTTACCCATCTCAGTACCTTTGGGTTCAGTCGTTGAAGGGATACAATCTTCTGGAGGAGTCATATTGTCATAGTTTGTCACGTTTCTTAGATTTCCATGTTGTGATTTGTACATTTACTGCTTTGTCTGTGTGCTCCAGCTCCGGAGGGTGGACCTTCTTATTGAGCAGCCTACTCTTTTTTTTTTTTTTTTTTTTTTTTGGTTTTTCGAGACAGGGTTTCTCTGAGTAGCCCTGGCTGTCCTGGAACTCACTTTGTAGACCAGGCTGGCCTCGAACTCAGAAATCCACCTGCCTCTGCCTCCCAAGTGCTGGGATTAAAGGCGTGCGCCACCACTGCCCGGCTGAGCAGCCTACTCTTGAAAGCTCAGTTCTGCGTAGTACTCTGCCGAAGAAAACAAATTGCTTTTAGAAGTAGTTTCTGCTCCCTTCTCACCAACAGCGAGCTTTGTGGCTGTGGCTATATTTGGCTTACTTATCTTTGAATCTGTTCTCAGGCGTCTGTTTCCTTCCCTTGTGAGTCCCAACTTCTCTTTTGAAACAGAGAATATTCTTTTCTGATTTTAACTATCTCCTGTGCTCTCTCAGAGTCTACTTCCACTCTGTCATTTTACCCCCAACACACCCTGAATTCTGGGCTTATTTCCTCTTGGAAGAAGATATTAATGGCTGGAGAGATGGCTCAGCTGTTAAGAGGGTTTATTGTTTCTCTAGAGGATCCAAGTTCAATTCCATTATTTGACATCAGGAGGGTCATCATGGCCTTTAACTCCAGCACCAGCACATTGGACTATCTTCAGGCTTCTTTGGTTTCTGCACACGTATCACACACACATACACACACACACACACAATACACACACAGGGAAATAAAAATTTAAAGGATATTACCCCTTATTTATATAGCTTTCAGGTGTGCCTAGTGAAATATATTTCATTAGACACAGTTTAAAGTGCTGAGAAAAGACATCCCTGAAGATAAGAGTTTTATATTTAGTCTTCTGGATAGAATTTTGACTAGTGAATACAGCAGGAAGACTGTGGGGAGAATCTGGTGGATTCTTTTGTGTTTTTATAATGAATTTTGTTTATAGTAGTAGTAGTAGTAGTTATTGTTGTTGTTGTTGTAGTAGTTGTTGTTGTGTGTACCTGATTGGATTTATTTTACATACCCCAACTTAGTGAGGTTAGGTCACTAATAAGAGAAAAAAACTGTTCTTCATTTGGCATTTAATTCTCCTTTATGTCATCTTTTCTTTACTTTTTAATTTAAGTTATATGAAAAATGTCTATGCATCTCAACATGAAAATAGGTGCTTGACTGCTATTATGTGATGCTTTTCTAATAATAAAATGAATTAATTTTAATATAACTCCATGGTGAAAGGCGATGCCTCACAAAATGGGCCTAGTAGCCATATCTCTCCATGCAAACAATGATTTGTGAGAATGTACAACTCTATTTTATGGCCATTGGTATACTTTGTGTTCACTACCTTACAAGTGA
Source organism: Mastomys coucha (assembly GCF_008632895.1). NCBI lineage: Eukaryota > Metazoa > Chordata > Mammalia > Rodentia > Muridae > Mastomys > Mastomys coucha. The sequence goes on along the minus strand of NW_022196895.1, from coordinate 45,291,796 downwards.
AGGAAATTCTTATCAAATTCTTGCATCCCGTGTGTAAATGAACAGTACACTGGCTATCTTCTGGGAGCCACTGATATTCGTTTGATTTCACTGAGCATATGCCCATGCTGTGAGTCTGTGGCTGGAGGAGAGGAGGCATAACCTCACCATGAGCATGGGAAGTTCTAACACAGCAGTGGCTAAGGTTCTGAAGGTCAAAGATGTTATGTAGCAATTTTCTTCAAGATAAAACAGTCTGTCCTTGGAGGAAGTTCCTTAAGATTGCAGATTTTTTTTTTTTTCCGAGACAGGGTTTCTCTGTATAGCGCTGGCTGTCCTGGAACTCACTCTGTAGACTCAAACTCAGAAATCCGCCTGCCTCTGCCTCCGAAGTGCTGGGATTAAAGATGTGCGCCACTACTGCCTGATTAGATTGGGGATGTCTTAAAGAGAGATGTTTTAAGGCTCATGTACAAACAACTCAGAAGCTTTTAGAAACCCCCAAACCTGACCCAGTTGCACTAGGCCACTACCTAATCAAGCTTACATAAGCAGCAAGGACCCAGGAAATGTGTTTTTAGATAACCCAGGCTCAAAGAGGCAGAGACCAACTGAGATTCCAGGAAAAGACACCGTCTACCCCGTGGAGCTGCCTGCAGGTTGTATAATGTATGGCTTTCCAGATTTTTGTGAACCATGACCCATGTTGGGGAACGTGGCAGTGCAGCTGTCTTTGATCATTTCTGCTCCTGTAAGTCGCCCCCCACCTATACTCCTGTAAGTAACCTCAAGAAAAGTCACTGGGTTGCCAAAATGGACCTTGGCAGTATCTTTACTTTAGTCCATTCAGTCTGCTGAGTGTTCCCGATCTAGAATGAATAGACATCTGCTCATTTCTCCTAGGAATAGTGTCACACAATGAGGATGTCATTAGTCATAATAGTAATTTATTTTTACTGCTGGTGATCTAGCCAAGGGTATTGCATGTTCTAGGAAACTGTTCTAGCAATGAGCTCTATATCCTTAGCTCCAAAATAGAGTTTTGAAAATAAGTTTAAAGCTCTAGCCGGGCAGTAGTGGCACATGCCTATAATTCCAGCACTTGGGAGGCAGAGGCTGGTGGATTTCCGAGTTCGAGGCCAGCCTGGTCTACAGTGTGAGTTCCAGGACAGCCAGGGCTACACAGAGAAACCCTGTCTCAAAAAAAAAAGCTCTAAAGTTGTTCCAGAAGATCCAAAACCACTGGATCCAGAGAAACGGTTGAAGATTTAAGATGAGGTGAGAAAGATGTTTTTGTATAGGGAGGAGGCCACATATACCTTTGAAAGTCTCATGAACATTATTAAGCTTTCTCCTTAGACATGCCCCAAAAGACACAGACATAGAATTTTGTAAAATATCTGTTTAATTATGAGACATGAGTACTTCTTTCTAAGGACTTTTCCAGAATGTTTAGGGGCCCAGGCAAAATGTTAAGATAAGGAATTGATAAGGAAATTTACCTGGACCCTCCATGTAATTTATCTTCTTCAGCCACAGCTACCTAATTTACAGCTGAGAAGTCATGTTGTCAGTCTGCTTACTTCCAAGTTCCACCTCCTATAGACTCCTTTCTCAAGTAAGATGCCTGCAGAAGTTGGATGCGCTTGGCTGGAGATGTTACAGTTGTGTTTGGGCATAAGTCTAGATAATTATAGAGACCTTCATTGTTCAGTACTTTTAAGTCCTCTGTGTACAGTCAACTTTTGAGGTGCCAGAGCCTAGCCTGCCCATCACTTGTTCCTCTTGTGTATCTGAGATAACTTTCTACTCATAGACTATGGCCCTTGTGGGCTTAAGTCAGCTTGCACCAGAATTGTGATTCCAGGCAGTAGGTGGAAAGAATGTTTTCCTTCCTGTTTAACTGTTGTTATAGTTAGATGTTTACAACTGGGTTATGGATTAAGTAAGGGATTTTTCTATGATTTCTTTTTCTTTTTTCTTTTTTCTTTTTTCTTTTTTTGGTTTTTAGAGACAAGGTTTCTCTGTATAGCCCTGGCTGTCCTGGAACTCACTCTGTAGACCAGGCTGGCCTCGAACTCAGAAATCCACTTGTCTCTGCCTCCCAAGTGCTGGGATTAAAGGCGAGTGCCACCACTGCCCGGCCCAGAGCTTTGATTTCTAAGTTCTCTCTGCTCATCGTGAACCTTCTGCTACTGGAGTGAATGACAAATGCTTACGATCTTGGATCAGAATCCCCAGTCTGCTCCTATGAGTGGTTTGTCTCTGGTCCTGGGATGTCTTAGTCAGGGTTTCTATTCCTGCACAAACATCATGACCAAGAAGCAAGTTGGGGAGGAAAGGGTTTATTCAGCTTACTGCTGTTGATCACCAGAGGAAGTCAGGACTGGAACTCAAGCAGGTCAGGAAGCAGGAGCTGATGCAGAGGCCATGGAGGGATGTTCCTTACTGGCTTGCTTCCCCCCTGGCTTGCTCAGCCTGCTCTCTTATAGAACCCAAGACATCCAGCCCAGGGATGGCACCACCCACAAGGGGCCCTACCCCCTTATCACTAATTGAGAAAATGCCCCACAGCTGGATCTCATGGAGGCACTTCCCCAACTGAAGCTCCCTTCTCTGTGATAACTCCAGCCTGTGTCAAGTTGACTCACAAAACCAGCCAGTACAGGGGGCATTTACTTGACATCTGTCCATTGGAGTTTTTCAAGGACAATTTGTCCAATTAGAAAGACTGTTCTAATGCCCACACATTGGTTTAGTGAAAATACTCAGAATCACTGTTGTGCAAGGAATAAGCTCCTCAAAGGCATAGGCTAGGAAACTCACAAACACTGGCAACCAAAAATAATGCTGACAATAGTGTGATCTCCCGAGATTAACTATATTCTTCATTAAATAATTTATCCACTTTACATCCTGATCACAACCTCACACCCTCCTCTGCCCCTAGTCCCACCCTTCCGCTCTCTTTCACCAATTAAGTATATTTTTAAGGGACTTTCAAAAAGATTTTATTTATTTTTTTTATTTTCAATTGGGTATTCATCTTTATGTGTGCAAGAGTAATAGATGCCTTTAGAAGTTTGATGCATCAGAAACCCTGGACCTGGAGTTACTGAACTAACAATATGACGGCTAGGAGCCAAACTTTAGCCGTCTGGAAGAGGAGCAAGTCCTCTTAACCACTGAGCTATCTCATTAGCCCATAGGCAAGATTTAGAAAAACTCTCCTGTATGTGTTTAATGGTATCCTCCCAAAGATACATTTCTACTAATACTACTAGATCAGTGTCTTTCAACTTATGAGTCATGACCCCTTGGAGGGAAGACTGGATGACCCTTTCACAGAGGAAGTCTCATATCAAATATCATGCACCTCATATTTTTATATTACAATTCATAACAATAGCAAAATTACAGTTAGGAAGTATCGATGAAAATAATTTTATGGTGGGGGTCACCATACCATGAGGAATCCTATTAGGGATAGTCACATTAGGAATGTTGAAAGTCAGTATACACTAGAGGCTACCACCATCTTGGTGCAGTGCCTTATAAATCAAATGGCATTAGCAAAAGTCTTAAGTTCTTACTGGATACAAGTACCTTTATTGTAAATAAGTTTCTAAACCACCTTGGTAAGTTAGAGTCAGAATGGTCTTTCTATTGTGATCCCCTTTCTTTTAAATACACTTTATGCAACCCAGCCTTCAGAAGGGTCAATGAAATGTGATTCTGAAATAATGCTTAATGTTTAAAGCTTAGCATGCAGGGTGTGAAAAAAATGCCTCAACATTTTTCTTGCTGTCATTTGAGAGCACAGACATACATTCATCAAGGGCTTGGGGACACATTTGCAAAATGCCAATGCCTCTCCTGTCTATATGTTTGTCATAATTAATGCTGACGACTTCTGCTGTACTGTTGTATCCTCTGCTCACACCATGAGTCCTCTTGGATACCCTAGTGAGTGTCCAACAGCACTGGTATTCTAAATATTATCACCTCCAACTTTCTCTTAGCTCTCTTGCTCAGTCCAAGAACAAATACCCAGTTAGCCCTTTTTTCTCATGAACTTTCTCCTTACTTCTTTTTTTTCCTCCTATTTTCATTTTCTTTTAAACAGACTATGTCAGTTAGTTTTATATCAACTTGACATGAACTAGAGTCATTTAGGAAGAGGGGAAACTCAATCGAGAAAATGTCTTCTCTAGATTGCCCTGTGGACAACCTTACAGGCCAGTTTATGGGAAAATGATTCATACAGGAGGCCCAGCTAGTGAAGGGTGGTGCCGTTTCCAGGCTGGTGGTCTTGCTATAAGATGCTAGAAGAAAGCAGGCTGAGCAAACCATAAGGAGCAAACCAGTAACAGCATTTCTCCATGGTATCTGCTTTAGTGACTGTTTTCAGGTGCCTTCTCTGACCTACCATAGTGATGGAGTGTGTCCAGAGAGCTGTAAGCAGGAAAACCAAACAAAAAACCCCTTTCCTTCCCAAGGATGATAATGTTTTATCACAACAATAGAAACTCTAACTAAGATACTGACACAACAATGCCTAAGGGTTTGCATGGACTCTGTGTGTGTGTGTGTGTGCACACCCACATGTGTGCGTGCATGTGTACACACGTACACAATTTTAAGAGTCATAAATACAAATTTATAGCATGAACTTAGCATATCAAAGTCTGTCTTCCTGGAGATAAAATGTCTTTTGTGTGAGACTTCTCTTCTTGGATACATGTGTGTCTTCTCCGGCTAAGGTTGGTCTAAGAGGAGAGTTTTAAACTTGCAAAATAATTCTCCTTTGTACTGTCTTTTGTATAGCACTCTCTGGCAGGTAAATGCTTAACATTCAGTTTTTATCTATTTCTCCCATCTACACTATTAGATGGCTGCTTGCCATGCATGGGGAGAGGGCCACATGCCATCTTGCAGAGGGTAGGCAGGAGGCATTATTACCTGCTATATATTCTCTAGATCCTTCTGTTTCTATCAGAGGGATGCGCACAGAGGCTGATTTCACACCACCTAGATTTCTAGAAATGTGTGCTGGCTTGGACCTGTGAAGTCTGTGATTCTGGTCAATTTCTTTTTATTAAAAAAAATTCCCACCTACTACTGCATCTTCTAATTCCTACTCTGAGGCAATACAGTTATTGTCTTACTTCCTCTGCATGCCCCCTGGCAGGCATGCAGAACTCCACAAGCTACTGAAGCCATACGAAACTGGAGGGGAGCCAGAAGCTGAACCTCAGGCTCATCTGCCTCACCATCTCCATCTGTCAGGGACACCTCATTCCTGTTCCGTGCTGGATGTGGCACCAAATGACATGCCAAGTTACTTCGACAAGCCTCAGGCTTCCATGGCCTGTGCCAAAGAAGTGCAGTCCTCGTCTGGGTGTCAGAGCCCTGATGGCCTCCCTCTCATCCCATCTACAGTTTGCAGCAAGATCTGGAAAATGGGGCACAATGAGCTCTGGGTGCATCTATTTCCAGCTTTCCCTCTGGCTAGGTGTGCCTTTTATCTCCTCTAACAGTCTGGAAAAGTTGGATGATAGAGTGCTAGATGATGCTGGGGAACAGAGAATAGGAAAAGAGAAGGAAACACTTCATTTAGAAAATTCAAAATAGTCAAGCAAGTGTCCCCGTGGTATAGTGGGGCATCTTTTGAGTATATGCTCAGGAGTGATATAGCTGGATCTTGAAGTAGAACTATTCCCAGTTTTCTGAGAAACCACCAAATTGATTTCCAAAGTGTTGTACTAGTTTGCGCTCCTGCCAGCATTGGAGGAGTGTCTCCCTTGCTCCACATCCTAGTCAGCATGTGCAGTATCTTGAATTTTTGATCTTAGCCATTCTGACCAGTGTAAGATGGAATCTCCGAGTTGTTTGTATTTGCATTTACCTGATGACTAAGGACTTTGACCATTTCTTTAAGTGTTTCTCAGCCATTCCAGATTCCTGTTAGCTTCTGTTCACTTCTGTACTGCATTTTTGGGGGGTTATTTGGGTTCTTGAGTTCTTTATAAATTTTGGTTTATAGCACCTTTATTCATAATATCCAGAAACTGGAAACAACCTAAGATGCCCCTCAGTTGAAGAATGGATAAAGAAAATGTGGTACCCATTAGAATACTACTCAGGTATTAAAAACAAGTTCATCATGAAATATTCAGGCAAACGGATGAAACTTGAGAATATCATCCTAAGTGAGGCCACTCAGTCCCCAAGAGTGGTATGTACTCACTTATAAGTGGATATTAGCCATAAAATACAGGGTACCCATTCTACACTCCACAGACTCAAAGAAGCCAAACAAGAAGGTAACCCCAAGCGAGGACACTCGAATCTCACTTAGAAAAGGCAATAAAATAGTTGTAGGAGGCAGATGGAGGGAGGGAACTGGGTGGGAGAGGGGATGTGGAGGGGTTTCAGGATCAGGTGTGGGGAGAGAAAGGGAAAATGGGCAGATAGCCATGAGAATGAATGGAATCTGCAGCTGGCAGAGGGGTGGGGTATGTGCCAGAGACCTGGGATAAGGGAGACTCCCAAAAATCAGTAGGGGTGACCTTAGCAGAGACACACAACAGCACAGCAGTGGGGATATAGAACCTGAAGAGGGTACTTCCTGTAATGAGGCAGGAACCCCAGTGGAGCGATAGGGACACCAACCCAAGCACAAATTTTTCTGCCCCAAACTTATCCTGCCCACAAGAAATGCAGAGCTGGTGGATGGAGCAGAGACTGAGAGAATGGCCAAGCAATAATGGGCCCAACCAGAGACCCATCCCATGGATACGCTCCAATCCCTGATACTATTAATGATACTCTGTTATGCTTGAAGACAGGAGCCTTGCATGGCTGCCCCCTGAGAGGCTCCAACCAGCTGACTCAGACAGATGCAGGGACCCATAGCCAAACATTGGATGGAGCTTGGAAACTCATGGAAGAGTTGGGGGAAGGATTGAGGTTCCTCAAGAGGATAGGAACTACACAGGAAGACTAACAGAGTCAACTAACCTTGACCCTTCAGGGCTCTCAGAGACTAAATTACCAGCCAAAGAGCATACACAGGCTGGACTTAGGGCCTTCCCCCAAATGTAGCAGATATGCAGCTCAGTCTTTATGTGGATACCGAACAACTGGAATGAGGCTACCCATTAAGCTGTTGCCTGTCTGTTGAACCTGCTTCCCTAGGTTGGCTGTCTTGTCTGGCCTCAGTGGAAGAGGAAGAGCCTAGCCCTGCAGAGATGATATACCAGGATTGGGGGATACCGAGGGAGGGGGGCTTCACTCTCTCAGAGGAGAAGGGTAGAGGGTGTATGAGAGGGACTGTCAGGGAGGGAGGCTAAGGTAGGGATGTAAAGTGAATAAAAAAGATGTTGTAAAAAAGAAATCAAAGTAGGGGATGGAGAGATGGCTCAGGAGTTAAGAGCACTGGTTGGTTTTCTGGAGGATACCTGTTTGAGTCTCAGAATTCATAAGATGACCAGTTCCAGAGGATACAGTGCCCCATTCTGGTCTCCAGAGGTACTGTATGATGTGGTACACAGACAAACATGCAGCCCAAAATAAATAAATAAATAAAATAAACTTGCACAAAATAAAAATAAATAAATATTCTTTTACAAATTAAAAATAGCCCCACAGAAAATAAATTTATGTAGTTGTAAATAATATTTCCTTAAAACATATCACCTTTGAAGAAAACAAAATGATGGCACTGATACTTTTGTTTTGATTCTTTATCCGTTTGTAGACTAATTCCACTTGAGGTTTTCTATACCTATTTCTGTGAGTATTTCTCTGAGACTGGTAAGTGTTTGAAGAAGCCTTTTCTATGCCATCTACTACCTGGATAAATACATCATCATCTCCTAGCTGTCAATCATTGAGGATGCTGCTGACATCTGTGATGATGTTCACATAAGGACACACTATCTTCTGTTACGGAAATATTTAGAAAAGAGTCCATGGGGAATGTGAGCACCAGGTTCATGATGCTGCTTCCCAGGGTGAAAAATCCACACCTTTCTCCTTCCACACCTGCTTCCTGTCCTGTCTTGGCCGTGCTCATCGTGTGCAGACATCTGTTTACAGTAGGCCATGAGGAAACAGCTAGGTCATTCCCTTAGAGGCTATTCATAATTCACATGAAACCTCTAGGGATTTTTGTTTTGGCTTTAAAAAACCATTGTGTTTTAGCATGCTTCTTTTGTGATTCATTATGGGCTAAGTCAAAGGACAAATCTAACCCCATCATATATCTTTTAGAATCTGGGATATGGCTATTGAATCAAGCCAGTAACCAGAATTTCATCTTCCAGGATACCTTCTTTGGGCTTTAGAAGTCTCCTTTAATTCTTGTGCAAATGCAAATTTTATGCTTATCCTGGGGTTCCTATCTCTACATATGTGCAACTGCTTCCTCTGTACTGGACACCCCCTTTGCTGTCTTGTGTCAGAGAATCTGTGATCACCAATGTGAGGGAGGCCCTCATGAAATGTGGGCTTCTAGCATTCCTTCATGGGGAGAGAAAGGAGCTCAAAGTGAGGCTCATGAGGTTTACAAGTCTTCACAAAATCCTTCAAAGACCATTCCCTTCTCTGCAGTTGTATGAGCTGAATGCTTGACTGGGGCTTGGGGTCCTTTGGTAATATAGTTGCCTTCCCAGGGGACCCTTCAGTGATGCAACTGTCTGAATGTCTCATGCTCCTATAAGAAACCCTGATAAACTCGTTGGGTTCACCAAGCTAGACTTGGACAGAATCCTTTGGTACTCTCTCTGTTTGGGATGAATTAAATGTTTCTTTACACCTTTCTAGGGAAAACTTTGTGAAACACATAATTTAAATAATTTACAAATATATGGTTTTCTCTTCAGTTCTGCCTATTGGACAGAAATACTTTGTGATCTTTCTGCTCTCTCTATCTCTGTTTCTGTCTGTCTGTCTGTCTGTCTGTCTGTCTGTCTGTCTGTCTGTCTCTGTCTCTGTCTCCCTCTCTCTCTCTCTGATTTGGTGGATAACTTAAAGTGATAGGTTTGGCCACTGTTTCCACTTTCCAAATTCCATAATAATACAAGTAAGTGATTATAACCGATCTCATCTATATGAGAATCTTCTGAGTGAATTTTTCATCTGAGTATGTTTCTCTTCCTTCTGTGCTTTTCAGAGTTAGTTTCTTGTAGTTCACTTTCCTTTTCTATACTGGGTTGCATTGCTTTCCTATGTCCTTTGCTGTCAAACTGGCATAGAGTAAGTGAAATGTGGTAAGATGGATCAAAACAGCTCCCCCATCAAATTAGGATCATTCTTAAGGTATTGGGAGATTACACCATCTACACTGGTTGACTCAGACAGAACCATTCTTAGCTGGCACATGAGCTCCTGATAATAGTAGCAGTGATGAGTAGCCATCAAATGGTCCTTCAGCAAAACAATGCCACTTCTTCCTCAAGGTTCTCAAGAAGTCAGTTTAACAATCACAGAAAGATGAGGCGGGCCATGCTTTCTTCTTGTCTGAGTAGTTCTGCCTATTCCTGGGATAATCTGTTCATTTAAGGCAATTAATTAATTAATTCTTTTAGGATGAGATATGCGTGTCCATAGTTAGGTAGGAAGAGTAACGACCTCGGTGGTAATAATAATTAAGAGCAAGCAAATAAGAGTGAGCAGAGGTTATATTTATCCAGTGGTTGCTACAGTGAGAGAGTCACCTGTGCTTGGCAGAGACTGTAAAGGCAAGAAGAGTCGGAAGCTTAATAGTGGGAAAAAGAGGAGGCTTCAAATGTGTCCTGCTGGAGGCAGTGGGCATGGGGAAGCTGTAGGCTAACTAGAAGTGAGATGTTCCCTGTGAGTGCCTTGGGGTGGATATTTGGCTTAGACCCCAAATTCTGTTTAGACCCAAGTTGGAAGTGGGGACAAAAATTATGGACACTGCCAGTTTTTAATCAATTTTTGGTTGCTTGGGACCAATTTTTACTAGAGCGGTTGTTTAGCTTCTTGAGCAGTTTCATGGAGATCATGAGCTGATGTCTTACAGATCTGACTTAGCAGGCTGGCCTTCTGGCCGCTTTCCTGACTCATTACTGAGGACCACAAGGGCTCTCTTGTTACAAATGGCCTGGCCATTGTCCATGTGTGTGTGTGTGTGTATGTGTGTGTGTGTGTGTGTGTGTGTGTGTATTCAGCCACTTACTTCATGAATGGAAAGTCAATTCAAACCAGACCGTATGTTGTTCTCTTTCACACATTTATGGTGCTTGGGTTCGTCTCTGTGGATCCAGATCTTTGGGCAAATAAAACCAACTGGGACCTCTCTGGCTCACAATGAAGGCATTACAAATTGCAGGAGATAATAGGGAACTGTGGCATTCCTCAAATGCGAGAGCTGTTCCTGAGGGAAGAAGGTAGACAGTGCTGCTGCTTATAGCTAAGCTGAAGGTGCCTGAGGTGAAAAAGTGAGAGGAGGACCAAGTCAGTAGAGGGCACTTTCCCAAAGCCTAACCCGAAGAAGCAGACCTCACTGCCTAATCTTTATTGTTTTGTGATGCTTGTCTGGGCTGCACTGAAAACACTGATCATCTTTGTACAAGACAAAGGTTATGTAAAAATGAGATGGGTAAGGTGACACCAAGAAGGAAAACAATCTGATTAGCTGGTTGGGCCCTGGATGAGAAAGGCTGAGGATCTAGCCTCCATCTTTTCCACGACATGAACACTGTTTAATGAAAAGATCTCAAGACTAGTAGGCATGTACCCTGAGCAGGTTAGATTGCTTTCCTGGATACTGCTCTGGAGGTCCTTGGCAAATTAAGGGAGTATGTACTACATAGGCAACATTTAAAAATACTCTCCCAAGCAAAAATCCAGCAATGGACATACAAATTAACATACTAGATAATATTAAGTTATCTAATAACCAAACTCCTTTGGATTAAGTTTGTACTTACTTTGAGTAAAGGCTACTTATACATAAAAATGATTTCTGCACTGGGACTTCGGTATAGCTATTGAAATAACATGTTTAAATATACTTATTAACTTCTGATGAGTAAGTTTCCTTTATCAAATATTTTACTCATTGAGAGGTCATAATATTAAAAACCCCGAACTTCCTATAAATAGGTTTATGAGATGTCCCTTCCATGCTAAAAGAATTCATCTGATACTACTAGTCAAATGAAGATTTCTGATTTATGTTCTTGCTTTCAGTGCCAGATCATGATCATGATAGGCAAATAATCTGCCAGGAAGCAACATACCGAGCCCTTAGCTTGAAGCTTTTAGGTTATAATACTGTGCATTATGAATAAAGAAAACCAGGTATGTCTTTGATAGTTGCAAGCTCATGTTCATGCTTTTATTTCTTGGCTTATATAATCCTTTGTAACACAACTACAGCTTTTATACAAAAATAGTATGCCATTTTACAGCTCAAAAAGGTTTAATAATGGATTGATTAGTTTAATTTAGATAATAAAGTTGAAACTGAGAAGAAGGGAAATCAATACCATTTTAATGGTACCTTTCAAAGGTTCCACTTATCTCTATGGAATGTTCATTTGGGAGTTATGAGCATATATTTGCCGTAAATACACATGTAGAAATAGAGGCTGCAATACAAAGGTTTGTGATCTGGTAAGATCGCAGCTCTAAAGGATTTCAGTGCAGGAGAACAAGAATAGCGAACCACTGGCCAGGCATGGAGGCTGGGTTCTAAGGCAGAAATTGAATTCATACATAATGTCTAAGCAGCAAGCAATTTAGCTGATAGGTAGTGTTGAGCCACAGTTATTTAGCTTGGTCTCTTTATATTGCATCTGCTTTTAATACACTACTTGATCTGAAGTAGGGCTTGCCAAGCACACATGAAGCCTCAATTTGATTCCCAGCACTCCATTAACAAGGCAGAGTGGTCCGTGTCAGTGATTTCAGCACACATGAGGTAGAGGCAGGAGGACCAGAAGTTCAAAAATCATCCTTGGCTACACAGGGAGTTTGAGGTTAGACTGAAGCATGTCTAAAAAAAGATTGTCAAACATTCAAACAGAAGTGAACAGAGCAGTACAGTTTTCTACGGGATAAAGCCAAACAGATCCCAGGGAGAGAGGAGAATTCAGGGCAGCAATGGTGCATTAAAATTTAGTTTCCAGGGTCTGTATTATTTGTACGCATATATTTTTAAAAGACAACTTCTTTTGTTTATTGTTGAGGTTGTATTTTAATTAGAACATTTTTCCATTTTTCTTTTTCCTGTTAAACCCTCCTGTATACCCCTCTCTGCTCTCCTTCAACATGGCCTCTTTTTCATCAATTGTCACTGTATGCATATATATGTATGTATACATATATATATATATATATGTATGTATGTATATATATTCCGAAATATATCCTGCTGAGAATGAATATAACATTACTTGTATGCATGTTTTCAGGGCTAACCCTTTTGCACTGGATAAATGATTGGTTTGTTTTTCTTGGGGGAGGCCCACCTCTCCTACTCCCAGAAATAATGTTAAATGTTGTTAGGAATAATTTTAAATGCAGACCACAGCTAGAAACCGACCAAAAGGGCCTAGGGCTCTAGATATAATATTGCTATGTGAGTCTCATATCTGGACTGCACATGTACACTCTTATTTAAGTCACAGTTGTGTGCTGTGGCATGGAATTTTCTCTTACTGTCTAGGTCTTCCCTGTGCTTCTATAGTGACTGGTCCTGTGAAGGTGAGCTTTACCTTACTCAATCAGAAAACAGCATAGGCACTCAAACGTAGCCAGTATGTGTGCATGTCAGCATTGCTGAATCTGTGCCATCATCCTTACTAGCGCAGGGCAGACAATGCTCTCTCCCATGTCCAGTTCCACCAGGCTACCTCGCTGATGATTTGAATAATGATAGCCTCCTCTCTTAAAATATGTCATATCTTTACCTCCTATGTTTATTTCCCAAACCTTGGGGTCATATTCTCAATGCACAATATAATTTTTGTCTCTGATTATTTTAAAACCTTTCCCAACTCACAATAATTTAATATGTGTCTTTAATTTATCCTTTGCCATATTTCAACAGGGTTGGGCCTACTCTCATAATTCTTTGTATCAGTTATTAGTTGTCTCCTTAGAGGTCCCACTACTAGCAGTAGATTAGTATCTGAAGCCACACTTAAAAATTTATTTTTAATTAAAATATTACTTCACTCTCTTCTGCTTCTTTTCCTTTATCCATTTCCTTCCACATTTCTGTCCCCCTTAAATTCATGGTTTCCTTTTCTTTAGTTATTGTTTTACACACACACACACACACACACACACACACACACACATGTTAATTCCATTTAGTATTATTTGTATGTATATGCATTTTAAAGACATGTTTTTTCTTTTATTTATTTTTGGTATTATATTTTAATTAGAACATTTTTCCATTTTTCTTTTCCCTTTAACCCCCCCATACTCCTCCCCATTCTCTTTCAAATTTATGGCCTCTTTTACATCTATTGTTATTGTATGTGTATATGTATTTGTATATACATATATAATCCTAAATATAACCTGTGAGTCTATGTAACATTACTTGTTTTCAGGGCTAACCAATTTAGCGCTGGATAACCAATTGGTGTGTTCTTCCTGGGGAAGGCCCACCTTCCCTACTCTAGCTTTACTCAGTTGTTTACAGTTCTTTGTGTAAGACTCAGCCCTTGCGGGTTTTCCCTGACTCGTTTGGAATGTTTAAGTACAACTTCTTGATTCTCAGTTCTCACGGGCTCAAGCCCTAGGAACCATACTGCCAAGCTTGTTTGTTTCTCTGTTCTCTCCATCTTGACCTCTGTACCCAGCGGAACACTTTGCCTGACTTCCTGTACTGTAGTCGGAGATAGTCTCCATCTCTTCTGCGATCCTAATCCTATGTCAGTCATAGCCCAGCCCAACACTCCGATTTACCTGGAAGGTTCTCCAGTTAAATAGTCCACTTGGACTACAGTTCTATACTAACTTTCTACTTCACCCTAAGACTGGCAGTGCCAAGGTATGCGTTTACTTTAGAAAGAACCTTCACACCCAGCATGTGCCATGGTCCAGTATGTATCTTCAATCTCTTAAACTAGCATATGTTTAGCCTGTCCCCTTAGCATTTCTCTTCTCATTTTTCAAATACTATTTGGATCGCAGAAACATCTCTTTTTATGCTTGTGAATTGAGTTACTACGGAAATCTGCACAGATTAGGTTTTTATTGAATATTTCAGTAAAAATGAACTCTCTGTCTGGTGATAAGGGCTTCACTTGGTGACAGAAATGAGAACAGAAGAGTTTTATGTAAGGACAGGTTTAAATTGAGCTGAACGATTATATATGGATCAAATTCCTGAACCTTGGGGAGAAATATAAGCCACATTAAATCAACAGCAACAAAACCCATCATCTGTCATCTGTTTTAAGGATTAGATAATGAAACAATGGGATTATTTTGCTTTGTTTTCAGAATACATAATTTTCTATTTACAAGAGATATTTACTTCTGAACTTTACATTTATTTCCTTATGTATTTGTAAAATTACGTGTAGTAGTTCAATAGCTATTAAAGACGTTTCTGCTCAAAACAAAACTTAGGTATAAGAGCATCCTGCCACGCTGCTGGTTTATTTTGGTTGGTTTTTGTTTTTATGTGGATGTCAGAGACTGGACTGTGTTCTTCATGGTTGTACAGCAACCACTTTATAGACTGAGCCATCTGCATGGTCCCGTTTCTTCAATCTTTATAAATCGATAATGATTTACAAAA
>NW_022196895.1:45273997-45277006 GCF_008632895.1 Mastomys coucha | reverse complement strand
AAAAAAAAAAAAAAAAAAAAAAAAAAAAACTTCAAATGAGGAAGTCTACATTTTAATGTCCTTAAAGATATGTTAGGCTCTCTGTGTCTCAAGCAGCAAAACATATTCAGTTATCTCACTTAGTGAGGCTTTCTGGGAAGGAAAATGGAGGTGAGAAATTATTTCCCCAACTGCAGATAAGTCCCCCATGCCTATAGATTCAGCTTCTAATACTATGATGCCTCAGGCACTTTCTGGATTCCATTCATAATACTTCTCTATTTGGTGGTTTCTTCATATTGATGATTTCTGCTTCTGCTTTTTCTCTATTGCCTTCCGGCTTTTATCTCCTGTTGTCTGCTAATATTTTTTTGAAATTGTTATGTTGAATTTTCTTGTAAAACATCTGACTCTGTATTTTAATCCCTTACTTGTTCTTAAACGCTTGCTAGTGCACTATCATTTGAGAATCAATCTTTGGTTTTATTAGCTATGGCAAGAATGGTAGGTGACATGATGCTCAGAGCAGGTCCTTATTAGGTTCTATTTCACAGTTACGTTTATCCCAGGTTTGATTTTACCCCATTGGCTTAATATGACTGTTTTATTAGGTACCCAAGTGAGAAGATATGGGGATACTGTAACTTCATGCTGAAAAACATATAAGCCTGATTTAAACCCAGAATATCATTGCTAATTAGAGGCAGATAGTTAGCTAGCATTCAAATCAGATATTTGTGTCTGCCTGACCAATTTGGTTTTGTTCCCAATAAGAAATATAAGGTTGTGTGCTGATTGGTCAGACAACTGGCCTGGGAAGTATACTCTGAGATTCTTAGCAGCATGGGAATGAAGTGTTAGTACATCCCAGCTCATTCTGATTCCTGCACATGACTCCTCGCACAACTGGCTGAGTGGGAATTGGCTCTACTTCTGATTCAATAGACTGGAACTTGGTACAGATTTATTGAATGTGAAAGTTCTCCTCTACTGAAAATTTTGGTGGAAATAAAAATCAATTCTTGCCAGCACCAATCTATCTCTTTGGAGATTTCCTTTGTTACAAAATAAACATCTTTGCATTGTTGACTTGGAGACAGAGCCTCAGCTTCTGAAAGTGTGCAGAAGTGACTGTTTGCTTCTGATCTTGCTTTGCATCTTAGAGTATACACAGGTGTCAGCTTCTTCTGTTCTAGACACCTAGATTTTCATACTTAATATCTTCTTTCAAACTAGATTCATCCAAATTAGGTAGGTGGGTCAACCTATCCATGAAATAATTGAAACATTAATTTAATAGGGGCATAAAGTCAATATGAATCTATGTTTAGATATTAATATTATGGATTCCACCTAAAATAATTTGTGCATTTCTGGTCAAGAAGCCCTTCTGCTGTTATAAAATGATCTCCCTTCATTTGTATTAGTTGTGTTCCTATTGCTGTGATAGAACACCATGACCCAAATAACTTACAGACGAAAGAGGATATCAGGGTTTACAGTTTGTGAGGATTAGAGAATGTGACCACAGAAGAGGCAGCAGGTGGCAGATGTGGTGGCTGCAGAAGAGGATGACTTGAAAGCAGAGAGAACTGGAAATGGGCAGACACAGTGGCACACTTCCGTCAGCTAGGCTACACATGTTTAACCTACCCAAACTGTGCTACCAACTGGGGAGCAACTGTTCTTCAGTTTTCTCTTTATCTGTTTCTCTTACTAAACCTTTATTGGTGTGTGGCCTAGGTGGAGTCTAAAATGCTAGGAAATAGTATGGCATCTGATTCATGGATGGTTGAAATTGATTTGTCAAAATTTATTTGATTTGGAATTTTTCTTACAAATGTCTGTGATAAATGTCTGAACACAGAATTGAAGGCTTTCCTGAAGAGTCAGCTTAGATCCTTAATGCCTTGAAATAACACCATCAGGGTCAGAAACATTCCTCTTCTAAGCATATGACAGCAATATTGATTCAGTTTTACATTTGAGAGCAAACTGACAGCATGCATTTTAAGAACATGTTCCAGCCTATTACTTAGTGTTTGGATTTGAATGCTATATTGAAAACCTTGAGATACGCTGGTCTCTCTGGGCTGGTGTCCTGAGCAGACCTTGGGCACAAGCTCCGCAGCCAGTCCCACAACACCCAGAGGAAGCTCCACTCCTAGGCATCCTGACAAGCTCAAGATCAGAGGTGTGGAGGACCCAACATCTGTCCCAACACCTGGAGTAATTGGGACCAACAGGACGAGGCACACAGGAACTCCGCCAGCCCAGTGGCTCAGATTTCTTCTGGTCTGTCTGGGATGGTGTCCTGAGCAGACCTTGGGCACAAGCTCCACAGCCAGCCCCTCAACACCCAGAGGAAGCTCCACTCCCAGGCACTCTGACATGACCAGGATCACAGGATCACAGAGACAGCTTGACTCTGAGGAGTTCTGACACAACCAGAATCACAGGAAGGTCAGGCTCCAGTCAGATTTAGCAAGGGCAGGTAGCACTAGAGATAACCAGATGGCAGGGGCCGGGGGAGGGCAAGCGTAAGAAAATAAACAACACAAACCAAGGTTCTTTGGCATTATCAGAATCCAATTCTCCCACTATAGGAAGTCCTGGACACACCATCACACAGGAAAAGCAAGATTCAGATATAAAAATCACTTCTCATGGTGATGATGCAGGACTTTAAGGAAGACATAAATAGTACCCTCAAAGAAATACAGGAGGACACAGGTAAACAGCTAGAAGCCCTTCAAGAGGAAACACAAAAATCCCTTAAAAAACTACAGGAAAATACAACCAAACAGGTAAAGGAAATGAGCAAAAACATCCAGAATCTAAAAATGGAAATAGAAACAATAAAGAAATCAGAAAGAGAGACAATCCTGGAGATACAAAACCTAGGAAAGAAATCAGGAGTCATAGATGCAAGCATTATCAACAGAATACAAGAGATAGATATAAGAAAGAATCTCAGGGGCAGAAGACACCATAGAAAACATTGACACAACAGTCAAAGAAAATGCAAAA
>NW_022196895.1:45271583-45271915 GCF_008632895.1 Mastomys coucha | reverse complement strand
TAGCTACGATGGAGGTAAAATCATTTGGTGATGTGAGGGTCATTGAAGTACAGCCTTATTACAATGAAGTCCAATGTCTAAAATTTGTTCTTATTTTGGGCTTTTACCACAGTAAGAGCCAAGATAATAACAAAACAAACAAACAAACAAAAAGACTTAATCTATTTATGTTCATTTAAGAAAATACTAGTAGTGATGTACTATTTTGAAATATACAGTTAATATGTTTGGAGTTATTTAAAATATATATTGAGAAAAATGTAGTTTCACTATTGCTGTAGATGAGCATCTACATAAGACTGTTAAATTAATTGTTGTTTTATATCAAACAA
>NW_022196895.1:45173399-45271407 GCF_008632895.1 Mastomys coucha | reverse complement strand
AAAAAAAAAAGAAAAAAGAAAAAAGAAAACCTTGAGATACTTACCACACTGAATGTTGCCTTACTGGGTATGAGTCAAAAAAAAAAAGTCCTTAATTTTTAGAGAAATGAAGTTAAATTTTTGTCTTTCATGAAGAGGCTGTTCCTTGATATATTTTCATAATGTGATGATTTGTGTGTGTGTATGTGTGTGTGTGTATACATATCATGTCAATTCCCCTCTCATCATTGCACAGCAAGGCCATCTCTCTTTTGAAGAGCCTATTAGTTGCAGAACAAAGTAGGTTCTCATGTACTGTCTGGTACACTAATTAAATTGAGTGAGGTGCTGAGAACCTAGTTGCAGAGGTACGGCTAATGGCTGCATGCATTGGTAGGGACAGCAAAGATACAGCTGAAGACAGATGGCTTGCTTTAATTACTCTGTTGTTGCTGTCAAGGAAAGAGTGACTTTTCTTTCAATTTGTAAGTAAAGTCTGTGATTGTATGACTTGAAAAGCATTGTCTTAGGTCTCCAGACTAACTAATGTTCAGTAAACATTTTTCCTTCATCGATTACATCTATTTAGGGACTGCAAAATCACTGCTTCTAATGGGATTCTAAATTGGTATTGATACTAACTGTAGTTATTACACTGTTGAAAAATGAGGCCAAGTAGGAGCCTTAAGAAAGATGCATTAGAAATATGACATAGAGTCACTTTTCTTAAAACCACCAGAACAAACAACTACAGCTTGTGCTGAAGATCTTGTGATAAAATAGACATAGAAATACAGACATGTCACCCAGAAATGTCCTTGCAGGCACAAGATCCTGCTTTCTATGTTCCTAGTTATTTTTCCAGTACCTAGAAAAATACCTGTCTTATAGGTTCTTAAATGCTTGATGAGTGAAAAAAAGTTACATAAAGTAGCCTTGGATCCATCTCTACAGCACTTAAAGTTTATGTTATGACAATTTATTAGTTCATTAGAATTGAACTTATACTATAGTATTGAAGTTATACAACTAGGCCTAGAAGTTTGGCCCATTGGTATAGCACTTACAAGCATGCATGAAGTCCTAGGTTCAAAAAGTTAAAATGCCTGCATTAATTTATATGAATACCCCTTTCAGATATTAATTTCTAGTTAGAAATTTGAGAATTAGGTTTTAAGAAAGCAGGAAATTGAAATGAGTAATGTCATTATGAAGAAAAGTAGCTGTCCTGTGGTTCTCTCCTAAGCACATGGTCCTTCCTGCTCAGCTAGGGCAGCTAACACTGCCCGGTCTCTATTTGTGTAAGAAATACAATTGGAGTGTTACACCAGTATGTGGGAGAGGCATGTCCAGCAAAACTGGGCTGTTGGTTGGATTCACGCCAGCTTTCAAACAGGTTTACTTTTTTCACGTTGAAAATAGATATTTTGGATCTTGTCTTTCTCCCAGTTAGCATTTATCAGTCTTAGTCACCTTTTTTCTGTCTTTCTCTCTGACTTCCTGCTTTTGTTCTACTTCTAGCAGGCTGCATCTATACCTTTTGTCAGTGCCTCCTCTTTCAATATGCTGCTCTTTAAGGCTGGGGTTTGGACCACAGCTTCTTGCCAACCTGCCCCACCCCCCATTCTTTTAACAATCAGTCTCTTCCTACCTCTTGGCTCCAGTTAACTTTGTATATGCAAATAACTGAAATCTGGAACTTTGCACTTGTGTGGGTCTAGTCCTTTGTACATCATCAGCTTAGCATCTTCTTCTCTGAGATGTTTCCAGAGTACTGAAAACTTGCAGCTTGTTCAGGACTCAACGAAACATCCTACCTATCCTTGAAACCTTCTTAGTTGACATCACTGAGACAGCATGGTTGAGTTGAATTCTCCCTCCAAGACTTGAGTCTCCAAGACTGCAATTTGAAACAAACTCTTTCTCATTTCATAATTAATAAAATGTAAATAAAAGCATTCATACTTATGTCAAAATTGTTGCTTTATTTATACTATATATGGAAAGCAGAGAGCAACAATGGACAGATTAAAAAGTATTGATGAACACCACCAGCATTTCCTACCCAGATACTCTTTTTTTTTTTTTTAACAGAACAGAATAGAGTTTATCTAGGCCATCTCGAGGGGAGTTAAGAGGTTACTAGAGGCAGAGAAAGGCAGAAGGAGGGAGAAAGTAGAGCAGTAGAGGTCGGCCATGACCACTTGGAGAGATGCAGGATGGGAAAGGGGAAGTGAAGAGCCCAAGGGTTCAAGAGAGAAGCAACTGGGAAGCAAGAGTAAGAGGGAGAAGGGGGCAAGAAGCCCTGCTTTTGTGGGCCAGCCTTACCTGGCTATTACCAGGTAAATGTGGCCTACCCAGATACTCTAATACAAACAAACAAACAAACAAACAAACAAACAAAACAACCCCCTGCCAAACCCCATGGGTATCAAGGGTATTATCTTAAAAAAATCTTCCACTTCGCAATGATTTTCTGTTTATATCCAACCACACATTAAATTGTTAGGTAGCTAGTTAGGTATTAGTAGGGTTGAGGCCATTGATGTCACCCCTTCCCCTTTAATCAGCAGCTTGCAAATCCAGAAACTGAAGCTATAGGACTCTGATTACTATCTACAAGAATGGCATCTGAACCGTATCTATGGCCTTGGATGATACATGACATTCTGAACTGTATAGAAGGCCATCAACAAGTAACTATCTAAACCTTATAAGATTACTAGCTAAGCCAGATGCTTTCTGCTGAGGAGGACAGTCCTTGACCTTCCCATAACCCTCAATCCCAAACAGACCTACCAAGCATCTGGACAGGTAGATACTTCCTGGGGAAAGCTACATGTCATAGGGATTTTAGAAATAATGTACAGAATACGTTAAATGTGGACTGGACTGGCATGTGGACTTCGACCAAATCTTCTCTCACCCTCTGTGGACTTTCACTTCACTGTAATAAACTCAGCTTGAACTCTATGTGTGCTTTCTCTGAATCTGTGTGTGCTCTGATTTTCTTCTTTTAAATATTTATTTGTTATTATGTGTGTGTGTGTGTGCATGTGTGGGAGAAAGTGCTTACTAAGTTCATACAAGGACTTGGGTCCCCTAGAACTGGAGCTACAGGTAGGTAAGAACAGCACACAGTAGTTGCTAGGAGCCAACCTCGGGAGTCTCCTCTGAGCTATTTCTCCAGCCCTGGTTCTGAATTCTTCTACCTGAGATTACAAGGATCCAAGAACTGAGGCACCCCAGTGTGAGACTGATAACAAAGCTATAGTCATTTTCCTTCTTTTTGTGACTAAGGCTCTCTAGAAGTTGCTTGTGTGCCACTTTGGTTATTAATTTCAATCTTCGTCTCAGGTCTGAACCGACACTTAGAAATTCATTTTCTTAGTTTATTTTGGTCCTCACGTAGCTCACCTCCAACACTATCAACAAGTATCTGATCATATCCCATCATGTTCAAAGCCCATTGTTTTTTCCTAATTAGAGCTAGTAGAGGGGTTATGTCTCCTAACAGTAGGATAATGAGATGAGCGATGCTACAAGGGCTGAGGCTGAGCTAAGGAGCTATTCCCCATGGAGAGAAAGAAAGAAAGAAAGCCCCTGTGCTCATCCATAGGTCCAGCATGGGGGCTGTTTAGACCAGTGGATAAGGATCTGTTTGGAGTTATTTTTTCCTGATGATTTCTTAAATTCAGAAATCTAGATTGGAGTTTGGAATCATTTCACGGAGTCAAACTAAACAGAAACAGAACATTTAGATAACACCATGGGTATATGTGGCTGGGGAAACAAGAAAGTTAAATGTTAATTTTATTATCTGGTTTCATGATTCTTGTTTAGCGTAACTGTGGACCTTTGCGGAAGACATGGCAGGAGAGGGGATATTCTATGTTGTTATGCCTAACCTGAAGCCCTGGCAGGAAGGAAAACATTCATTCTAGAAAGACCCTTTTGTGGTCCTGCCTTCAGATATCAGGAAGCCATTCTTTCCTACTGCAAAATTAGTGTATTTCATAGGAACTCAGGAGTTTGAAACCTGAAGGCAATCCCTAAAAAGATGGAAAAGATTTTATACTTCACCTACCCCCCTCCCCCAAAAAAATGGCATTAGGGAAGAATTCTGCCAGTCTGGAATGGGTTTGTGAGATATAAGATTCCTACTCATTCTTGAAATACTGTAGAGTTAGACTCTAGCTGCTACTCAGGCCGTAATACTGTGAAGTTGGTCTCTGCCTTTCACAGATGTCCATAAGCATCCCGTTGAGACTCTGTGAGTCTCTAGATAACAGACTTCCCAGGACCAAGGTCTCTCACCTGGGAAGTGAGTTTACATCAATGGCCATTCATTTTCCCACCCTGCCTGGAAATCAGAGAGTCCGTCTGCAGGCTAGTGCTATGAAACCTTCTCCACCCTCAGAATGGTATAAGAAGAAATCCTAGTTCTCACATAGGGTCTCTGATTCCTTTTTTTCAGAGACATGGCCATATTGTCTCAGGTGCTGGGATGGAATGCCCCTCAGATCCTCCATTATGCTTTTCTTTTTTATCATTCTGTCTTCCTATCCATGGTGTTAATAAACTTTCCCAATAAATCCCATTCTTTTCAGTCATTCATCTCAGTATCCCTTTGAACTCCACCAACAGCTGAAACTTTTAAATTCTTTGACTAGCTCTTTATCCAGGACTCTAATGCTTTGGTAGGTGGAGAGTCTAAGCTTTTAAACTTTTTCTTTGAAGACTATCTTAGTCATTGTTATCTTGCTATGAAGAGACATCATGACCATTACAACTCTTATAAAGGAAACACTTAACTGGGGGCCCGGCTTACAGTTTCAGAGTTTAGTCCATTATCTTTATGATAGGCAGCAGGATGAAAGAGAGAGGGACATTGGGACTGGCTTGGACTTTTGAAGCTCCAAAACCTACCCCCAGTGACACAATTACTCCAGCAAGGCTACCCTACTCCAACAAGGCCATACTCCCTAATCCCTCTCAAGTAGTGCCACCCACTGATGACCAACCAAACATTGACATATATGATCCTATGGGACTATTTATATCCAAACCACCAGAGTGTATCATCAAGATGTATACTTTTACATTCCTGCTAAGCAGGCTAATTTTCTAAGTGGAAAAAAAAATTGAATAGCTTAATAGCCAAAGGGAAGTGTGGAGTCAATGCTACTTAGCAAATGCTGTTTCTAGGTACCTATATAGACCCGGGTGCCCAGTGTTGGTAGGACTTGCCAGTGTCACATTAGCAAAACCTAAATGGAAAGTCTTGTTCCTCATGTTTATTTGGTTATATGTTAGTATTATAAAAAAACAACAATAACAACAACAACAAAAACAAAACCAGAAAAAAACAAAAATACCTTCTTTTCCCCAAATGATTTTCACCTAAGTTTTATACCCACTCAAGAGAATACTCCAGAATAGAATAGACTACAGTGGCCTCTGGGCATATTTTTCTAACAATTATATTGGGCTGCCTTAGAAAGCTATTTCAAAGCCATTTTCTGTTTGAAGCAGTCAGCCCACACAATGTGAAAAGATGTAGTTGGTTATTTTCCCATAAACAAGGAATAGACCTTCAGGTGGTTTAACTTGGAAGGAAAGCATGACTCTGGGGGAGAGAAAGCAAGCTTTGGGGCTAAGGGAAAAGGCATAGAGCAAAGGCCAAGGAAGGAAATTTAGAGTGTACAGTGAGATGAGAAAAAAATCTAGGTTAGGTACACTGGGAAAATCTGCTGACATCAAACATTCTGGGAATGCTTGCTCCTTTTCTTAGTCAAGGACAAAATCTACGCATAGCATGGAAATCAACTGGTACTATGTTTTCTCGAGGGAAATGTCAGGCTGCTGATCTATTAACAAAATACTATTTATTTTACTTATTTAACCTCTGTTAGGTTTTGAATATTTTGTGTAGTGCTAAGTTTTCTAGGCATAGTGTCCTAGTTACTATTCTGTAGCTGTGAAGAGTCATCATGACCATGACAACTCTTATAAAAGAACATTTAATTGGTGCTGTCTTACAGTTTCAGAGGTTTAGTCCATTATCCTCATGGTAGGGAGCATAGTGGCATGCAGGCAGAGTGCTGGAGCAGAAGCTGAGAGTTTTATATTCAGATATGCAGGCAGTAGATGGCTTGATGGTGAGGAGTTGGACTGTTTTTGTAAACTTCAAACCCCACTCCCAGTGAAACACTTCTGCCATTGACCACACCTACTACTCCTTCTCAAATAGTGCCACTCTCCTATGACTAAGCATTCAAATATTTGAGCCCAAAGGGAGGATCATTCTTATTCAAACCACCACACTTAGTTTAGAGGAGATGCTGGAGAATAGGCAGGTGTTGAAGATTGGGGCTGACCAGCAAGTTCTTGGGATCCACTTGCCTCAGCTTCCCAATGCTAGTGTTACATAGATGTCAAATGAACTCTATCTCTTCACCTAGGTGCTGAGGATTAGCACCCAAGTCCTCATGTCTGCAGAACAAGCACTCTTCCTCACTGGACCATCACCCCAGCCTCTATATGTATAATGTTTAAACCAGATTAAACATAATTATTTATTCATGGTGGAAGCATCAAAATCCTTTCTAGTTTTTTGGTATATAATAGCTAGTGGACCTACAGTTATTTTACTGTGTAATACCACACCAGATTAGACATGATTCTGTCTTGTTGGCAAACTCTTTTCCTACCTACTTTATATTTCCCTTTATCTTAAGACCTGCAGCCCTTGCCTATACAACAGTCGCCTATACTCCCATTGCCAACCAGCTGCCCTTGTTTCATATTTTCCTGATAAAAATATGAGAAATCAGAACCCTTGTAAATACTGTTGATATATTGAGGGCTTATAAACGTGATCTACATGAGATGGGAGGGTACTGGTTTAGGAAATCTTCTATAAAAAAGGGTTACAGCTGGATAGGCTTGTCTTGGATGACAGTAGAAAGAATTCACCCGTTGTGACATGAAAGAAGGCAAACTGTATGCTTACCAGTACTTTGGTAAGTCTCGTTTTTGACAGATAGGTACTGATTTCTTTTATTTTTATCAGTAAAATATGAAGCAAGAGCAGCAGGTTGACAAGGGGAGTGCAGGTAACTATTGTACAGACAAGTGTTGAGGGTCTGAGGATAAAGGGAGATATAAAGTAGGTACGAGTTTGCCTATAAGACAGAATTGTATCTAACCTGATGTGGTATTACACAGTAAGATAACTATAGGTCCACTATCTACTATATACCAAAAAACTGAAGTCTATCTGTTTATTTTATGCTTTCATTTATAGCCACTTTCTCCCAAAGGATTACATTTTCCTCTTTCTTTTCTTTCTTTCTTTTTTTAATCTGTGGATTGCATATATATCTACGGTTTTGCATTATGAAGGTGAATGTGTGTCAGTATAAGTGCACATGTGTACCTGTGCATGTGGAGACCCAAGGTTGATGTCAGGAATCATTCTTGATTGCTCTTCTGGGTTTAAGGCAGGGCTTCTCTATCA
This sequence comes from Mastomys coucha, assembly GCF_008632895.1. Lineage (NCBI taxonomy): Eukaryota > Metazoa > Chordata > Mammalia > Rodentia > Muridae > Mastomys > Mastomys coucha. The sequence continues at coordinate 45,263,906 of NW_022196895.1, read as the reverse complement.
AACCCAGAGCTCATTGATACAGCTAGTTTTGCCAGCAAGCTTGCTCTTGGGAGCTCCTGTTTACCTTCTGAATTACACGCAGGCTTCCAAGCCCATTGGACATTTAAGGGGGTTTCTGGGGATCTGAACTCCACTCCTCAAGCCTGCATAGAAAGCACTTTAACTGCCTAGCTCTCTCCAGCCCCCAGTGTACTGTCTTCATCCATGGACCTCCACTGATTACTTTGCTTATATTTTCATATCTAAGCCTCCAGACAAATAGCTCTTGTATCGTCCCAACCACCTCTTTATTGCCGGGTATATTGTCCATTCAGTCCTTATGTTCTCAGCCTCTTGGCAGCATTCTACACCTTTGGATATTTGTGTATTGTTTTCTTTTGGAAAGCCTTTCTCTTCTTTGCCTGTGGCTTACCAGGTGTTTGTGGTTGAATCCCACATCTGGGAAGCATATCATCTCATGGCCACTTCTCCCTCTGCTTTCGTTCTCTCTGCCATCTTCTTTCATTCTCTGTTTCATTCAACATCTAAGTGCTGAGGAGTCCTTGAGACCTATCCTCAGTTCTCCTTTCTATCCAGGTCTGCACAGCTTCTCAGGTGATGTCTTTCAGATCATGGCTTTAGAAGTCACCCAATGCTATTGACTACACAAGGTCTCATGGGAATATCAGAGGGCTTTGAACTATAGTGGTTCCTTCTCTTAAAATATTACCCAACTAATACAGAAGTAGAAGCTCACAGCCATACATTGGACTGAGTACAGGGTCCCCAATGAAGGAGGTAGAGAAAGGACCCAAGAAGCTGAAGGGTTTGCAGCCCCTTAGGCCGAACAATATGAACTAACTAGTACCCTCAGAGCTCCCAGGGACTAAAACTCCAACCAAGAGTACAAATGGGGGGACTCATGGTTCCAGCAGCATGAGTATAGTAGAGGATGGCCAAGTCAGTCATCAATGGGAGGAGAGGACCTTGGCCCTGTGAAGGTTCTATGCCCCAGTGTAGGGGAATGCCAGGGCCAGTAAGCAGAAGGGGATGGGATGGTTAGCAGGGGGAGGAGGGAGGGAACAGGGGATTGTTTTAGTTTTTGTTTTGTTAATTTTCCTTTCTTTTTTCTTTATTTCTTTTTTTTTTCTTTTGGAGGGGAACCTGGGAAAGGAGATAATGTAAATAAAGAAAAAAATTAAAAAAATATTTTCATTGCTTCAAAAATATAAATGCATGGTTTATGTGTATATGAATGGACTTAGGTGATAGAAATAATTGCCATAAGTAATAAGAAACTACATCTAGCCAATAAGTCACTAGACCTGCATTCCTACATGATAATATTTTTTTCCTGTATATTATGAAATGTGGATGTCTTAGGAACACCTGTCTGGCTCAGAAAACAGTACATCTCCTGGGGCTAGTTAATTCCTAAAGATAATAAGAAAGGGCATGTCTTCAACACATGAACATAGCCATCCTTCTTCGTGTGGTTTAAAAACCTAAGGATGCAATACACCTGTGCATTAATCATCTTAGGACCATGTGCCAGGTACCTCACAGCCATCACTGTAATTCAAAGCCCTCTGATATTAAGCTAGCCATTCTAACATGTTATTTTCCCCATCCTTGGCGTTCTCATGGAATCACCCTCAAAGGAATTGGCTTTAATTTTCCCTTGTTTTTGTCTTCTGCTTCCCAACTGCATTGGTGTCTTTCCTTCCCAGGAGGCCTTGTGTGGTGTACTGTGCATATTATTTATGTGGGAAATCTATTGAAACATTCTTCCAAAGACATTAGCCTCTCTATGTAATCACTCCTTTGTAAGTTAGATCTAAGTGCAATGCAATTGGAAAGTCAGCTAGCATTTGGCTAATTACAAAAGGACCACAACATTGCCCGTAACCCTATATTCATTTTTAATGAATTTATTATAATTATTTCTTAAAAGTAGCATGCTTTATGGAATGTAACCCATGTCTTCAAATTGGAGAACTACTCCTTATTTGAGATTCTCACCCAGACACAGGCAGGAGTGGTGGACTACCACTTCTTCCCCTTTGCATGTGTGATCTATGTCATGTTTTTGAACACATTCATAATTAGTAAAAAAAAATTCAGTCACAAGTAATGTATCAGTGTTGCATCAAGGAAAAGAAACAAAAAACATTTTCCCTTAGAAAAAGTTAGCTAAAAGCAAGGCAAAATTTGCATTCTCTACTTCTCCCTTCCTGCATCTTCTGGGCTTCCCTGTGTTTTCTGAGCTTCCCTGTCTATAACTGCTGGGTGTATGAATCTGAATCAATGCGTGCCTGAATGCTATCCTGTGAATTTGTCTGTTCCTGCGTCTGAGTCTGTTTGTGTATGCTCTGGCTTTTATTGAATAGTACAGGAAGCTATTAAAGAAAGAATGAGGGACAGTTTACAAAAAAAAAAATTGTAATAGAGTTTTTATAAGGAATGAAACTTTACTGACTCCAACTGACCCAGATAACAAACAAACAATCATGTACTGGCAAGCAATATCCATATGCTGCTTTCAACATTTATTAGGCTGTTTTCAACCTATTTGTTGTTTTCAGCATTTATTACCTCAATGTATATGCATTACTTTGTGGGTCAGGGACATGGAAGAACATGTAATTTAAGATTATATCTATGCGTTAGCTTAGGTTGTAAATGTTGATTACATGGGAAACCCAAGGCAAGCAAGGTTGGTTGTTTCATTGTTCTCTTGAAGGCAGATTAAACAAAAAGGCTGAGCTCACAGTAAAAAAGCAGTCCCAAGTGACCTCAAGCTACATTATTAGTTCTTCTGTGAAATCCAGCAAATGTTCTAGTCTTTTAGAATGAATATTTTCATAAAGATGCATTGCTACAATATAGTTTTGGAAGAGTTAGAAGTGGAAGAATCAGCTTATTTTCAGAACAAGCCAGTATCAGCATAACCATTCATAGTCTCCCTGGTGTTCAACACTGAACCATATCTCACTTGACTGGAAAGTTCCCTAAGTGCGTGTTTTCTTTCTTAGATGGAAAATAATCCTTTAGGCTATTTCAAATACAACACATTCCTGTTTTGTTTTGTTTTGTTTTGTTTTTTAGTTGAAGACAGCTCATTCACTCTTATTTATGCTGAATATTTCTTTTATATACTTTTCTCTGATTCTCTTTGGATTGTCAATTAATGGTCTTACTTCCGGCTATTGTACCTGGAGGCTAGCCTTGATTCTCATCAGATCCTGAGATATATCTGTCCAGGTTCCTTATATAATGTATTTGGAGAAACATGGGATAACCAATTGTGAAGTCAGCTAATATTCTAAATAATCATTTAGAATATTCGTGTTCATTTTCAAGGAAGATGCGTTGACAACGTTTCTGATAAATGTAAACCAGTCACTCCTTTAAATAAATGACTATTGATTTGTAAACGCCATGTCTTATTTTTCAGGACTTCCTATGATTATCGCGCTTGGTTTCTCAGAAGAATAAATTCTTATAGACTCATCACAGAATCCAAGTCCCACACATACCCTGCCCTGCATCCCAAGTACTCACAACGTGTATGGCAGTCTTGACACTGCCTGTGTGCTGAAGCTGAGGATGAATTACTTGAAATCGGATTGCCACTGACAAGGTCTACAAATCTGCTGATTCACTCAGTTCTTGACGGAAAAAAAAATCAATCGTGTCAGATCATCTGGCTGTATGATAGGAAGCACTATGGGAACAAGTCAATTCGATGTTAATTCAGTGCCTTGTATTTGACACTGCTTGACATGGATCTAAATTTTACCTTCTGGCGCCATGAAACAACCATGATGAGCTGCACTTCAATCATTTACTATCGTTCTTACTAATGCCACCTCTGTCACCACAACCATATTGACCAGTACTGCTTCTTCTATAACTTCTAGCTAACAGAGGCATCCAGAACTGGGTATGTGCTGCTGTGATTAATTTCACTTGACAACCACAATGGCCCTTATGATATAGGAATTATAAAAAATGACTTTCTTTAAACTCATGGGTCAAAGCACATTGCAGTTAAGTAACATGCCTCAAGTCACATAGCAAAACCACATCCAAGTAGGAATTTAGCAATGTAGGAGGGCTTTGGAACTATCTCTGTCTCTCTGTCTATCTCTATCTCTTCTCTGTCCTTCCTGCCCAGCAATAGGATCTCATAGATCCCAGGATTGCTTCAGACTCGTAACATAGCTGAGGCTGGCCTTGAAATCTTCATCCTTCTTCTTCTACCCTCCCAAAGGTTGGATTTCAGGCATGTACGACCATATCTGACTTTATGATCATATATTTTAGTGCTCCCTATAATTAATTTCTTTTGTTAGCAGTGTTAGTTTCTTAATGTCTACACCCAACTCTTGTTCACCTAAAAAGCCTACTGGACCTGCTCAGTCCAAATGGCTGTGTTTTTGTTTCAAGCATTGGGTGTAGAGCAGGGTTTTCTGCTTTTGTTCTACTATCTGCTGTTCATCTTACATGGTTTTCCTCTTTTTTAAAATTTTTATTATTATTATTAACTTTTCTTTCTTTCTTTTTTTTTTTTTTTTTTTTTTTTTTTTTTTTTTTTTTTTTTTTTTTTTTTTTTTTGGTTTTTTGATACAGGGTTTTTCCATATAACCCTGGCTGTCCTGGAACTCACTCTGTAGACCATGCTGGCCTCAAACTCAGAAATCCTCCTGCCTCTGCTTCCCAAGTGCTGGGATTAAAGGCATGCACAAGCACTGCTCAGCACATGGTTTTACTCTTGATGATGGTTCCTTCACTAACCATCATGACTCATCTCCTGGAGTAGTTATTCCTAGACAATTCATTTAGTGAGGATATAACATGTGCAAAGCCCTGTGTCATGCTTCCATTTGGACTGCAAAGGAACATATGAACCATGCTTTGTGCAGCTCACACTCTACAGGGAGAGGCAACCAGTTAACAGGGAAGCCAAAGAGAACTATCCACTGATTCATAGTGTTAGAAGCAAGGAATGAGGGAAAGGAGGAAAGGCAAGAGGCAGGAAATAAACAGCCTGCATCTATTGAGGATAGTCATGGGGACATCTGTAAGGATGTGTCCTTTAAACAGACCCGCAGTTAGGAAAGTGTTCTAAAATTACATTCTGTGGATGGTTGCACAATCTTGAATATACTAAAATACCAGTGAGTCATAAACTTTAGTCATATGAGTATCATGGTATGTAAGTTACATCTCAACAGAGTTTCTAGAACAATGAGAAGTAAAGTCAAGGAGGAGATTACTGTGTTTCCTGTGACTGCTTGTTGAGGATTCTATTATATAAATTGGACATGTCCTTAGTTTTATCCATTCAATTTGCTTTCATAGATGGGTAATCATTTATCCATCTCTATAACAACTTTCATATTTCTACTGTTTTTTCTTCCTATCTTTCCTATCTTTGTGAGTTTATGCCTTTCTACAACTTTTTGGTAGGATCTTTTTCTTTATTAATTATTTTATTTATTTACATTCCAAATGTTGCCTCTCTTCCTGGTGCCCTCTCCACAAGTTCTTCACCCCATCCCCCACATTGCTTCTGAGAGGGTGCTCCCTGACCCACCTTTCAGCTTCCACCTCACCCTGTTAGCATCCCCTTTCCCTGGAGCATCAAGTTTCTACAGGATTAAGCACATCTTTTCCCACTGAGGACAGACAAGGCAGTCATCTGTTACATCTGTAGTAGGGACCATGCCCCACCCCATGCTCTTTGGTTCGTGGTTTAGCCTCTGGGAACTCTGAGGGGTCCAGGTTAGTTGATACTGTTGTTTTACTGCAACTCTTTTCAGCTCCTTCAGCCCTTTCCCTGACCCTTCCATAGGGGTCCATGACCTCAGTCCAATGGCTGGCTGTAAATATCTGCATCTGTCTCAGTCAGCTGTTGGTACAGAATCCCAGAAGACAGCCATGCTAGGCTCCTGTCTGCAAGTGCGATATGGCACCAGTAATAGTGTCAAGGTTTGGTGCCTGCACATGGGATGGATCCTAAGTTGGGCCTGTCTCTGAAATGCCTTTCTTCCAGTCTCTGTTCCATTTTTGTCTCTGCATTTCCTTTAGGCAGGAATAATCCTGGGTCAAGAATTTTGAAGATAGGTGGGTGTCGCCATGTTTCAAATTGGGATCATGTCTATCTACTGGAGATAGTCTCTTCTGCTTTCTTCTCCCTACTGTTGGGCATTTCTGCTAAGATCATCCCCATTGCGTCAGGGGAGCCTCACACATCCCTGGTATCTGGGACTTTCTAGAGGTTTCTACAGTCCTCCACCTCTGCATATTTCTGTTCATTCTCCTGGCCTTCTGAGCTTCTTTCTTCTCTTCCCCATACCTGATCCTGGCCCCATTTTCACTCCCCCTCCCCTCTCCCACCCAGGTCCCTCCCTCCCTCTGCTTCTCATGATTATTTTGTTCCACCTTCTAAGTGGGATTGAAGTATCGATACCAGGCCCTTCCTTCTTGTTAAGCTTTGTATAGTTTGTGAGTTGTATCATGGGTAGGTATTCTGAACTTTATGGCTAATATCTACTTATCAGTGAGTACATACTGTCTATATCCTTTTGGATCTGTGTTACCTCACTCAGGATGATATTTTCTAGTTCCATCCATTTACCTGCAAAATTCATGTTGTCCTCATTTTTAATAGCTGAGTAGTATTCCATTGTGTAAATGAACCACATTATTTTTGTATCCATCCTTTGGTTGAGGGACATCTGGGTTGTTTCTAGCTTCTGGCTATTACACATGGGGACTGCTATGAACATAGTGGAGCATAAGTCCTTGTGGTATGGTGGAGCATGTTTTGGGTATATGCCCAGGAGTGGTGTAGCTGGGGCTTCAGGTAGAGCTATTTCTAATTTTCTGAGGAACCACCAGATTGATTTCCACAGTGGTTGTACCAATTTGAAATCCCACTAGCAATGGAGGAGTGGTACTCTTTCTTCACATCTTCTCCAGTATATGCTGTTACTTGAGTTTTTGATCTTAGCCGTTCTGATTGGTGTGAGGTGGAATCCCAGCATTGTTTGATTTGCATATTCCTGATGACTAAGGATATTGAGCATTTCCTTTAAATGTTTCTCTGACATTCGAGATTCCTCAGTTGAGAATTCTCTGTTTAAGCCTGTACCCATGTTTTAAATTGGGTTGTTTGGTTTTCTGGAGTCTCATTTCTTGAGTTCTTTGTATATTTTGAATATTAGCCCTTTATCAGATGTAGGTTAGTGAAAATCTTTTCCCAATCTGGAGGTTGCCATTTTATCTTAGTGACAGTGTCCTTTGCCTTACATAAACTATTCAGTTTCATGAGGTCCCATTTGCCAATTGTTGATCTTAGAGCCTGAGCCATTGGTGATCTGTTCAGGAAAATTTCCCTTGTGTCAATGTATTTGAGGCTATTTTCCACTTTCTCTTCCATTAGATTTAATGTATCTGGTTTTGTGTATAGGTCCTTGATTCACTTGGACTTGAGCTTTGTACAAGGAAATAAAAATAGATCGATTTACATTCTTCTACATGCAGACTGCCAGTTAGACCTGTACCAATTTTTGAAGATTTTTTTTTTACACTGTATGATTTTAGCTTATTTGTCAAAGATCAAGTGTCCATAGTGTGTGGGACTTATTTCTGGGTCTTCAATTCTATTCCACTGATCAACCTATCTGTCACTGTACCAAAACCATGAGGTTTTATCACTATTGCTCTGTAGTACAGCTTGAGGTCATGGATGGTGATGCCCCCAGAAGTTCTTTTATTGTTGAGAATTGTTTTTGGTATCCTGGGTTTTGTGTCATTCCATATGAAGTTTAGAATTGCTCTTTCCATGTCTGTGAAGAACTGAGTTGGAATTTTGATGGAGACTGCACTGAATCTGTAGATTGCTTTTGGCAGGATGGCCATTTTTACTATGTTAATCCTACCGATTCATGAGCATGGGGGATCTTTTCATCTTCTAAGGTCTTCTTCGATTCCTTTCTTCATTTAGTTTTTTTAAAAAAATATTTATTTTATACCTGTGTGTGGATGTATTTGCACATGCATGGATATATGTATGTGTGAATGCAAGTATGTATGTGTATGTTAGTGTGTGTGGCATGTGAGTACAGGGTTCACACAGGCCAGAAGATGTCATCAAGGTCTCAGTTTTCCTGAAGTTGGACTTGAACGTCCACAAACTATTTTCCTCTTTTTGAGACAGAGTCTTACTAGATTATACTGGCTAGCCTGGAACTTGCATGTAGGTCAGCTTGGCACTGAACTCACAGAAGTCCAATTACCTTTGCCCTCTGAATGCTGGGATTGAAGGCCTTTGCCACATCTTGCTGAGCTGATCTTTGCCGTAATTTTGAGGGAGTTCAAGAGAGAGCAAAATTAGATTCTCTTATTCAGCCTGCAAAGTGGATGAGTAACTCTAGCTGTCTTTTCTACATATTGTATGCCGTGAAGACTATTGATATGTATGTACGATATGTATGTAATGACCACATGCATAGCATATATAGCAGTTTCCATCCCATCAGTACATTTTCTTACTGTGCTTATTATAGTCATTCCTGTATCTTGTTAGTATTTAAAGTTGTTTATGCTGGCAACTGCACTGGCTAATACTTCCATAAAAGGTAAGATAGATCGCATGCATTGTGCTCTGGCCAGTTTGACTTCTTCTCCCAGAAAGTGGATAGGAATGCTTCAAATGTTCATCATCAAGCCTGGTGCTTTGATTTGAACTGCATCTCTACCAAAATTAGCAATCAAGCCTAAAAGGACAAATCAAATCCCAAGCCAGCCACACAAAACCAAAGAAAGAGCAGTCTGCCCAGTGTAGGATGGAGACCCAGAAAAAACATGCGTGCCCATTGGGAAAACAGAGGGTAAGGCTGTAGAAGTAACAGCCTTAGCTCAACCGTCAAGTGAATCTAGTAATTTTTATGATGCTTATGTGAGGGAAATTCAGGCAATACCTGCTCACCATTTCTAGCTAACAGTTGGTATTTGAACCTATGAGCTCAGTCATTCCAAATTCAACTCTTCCTGCTGCCCCTCCACAGCTAGCTCATGCTCTCTAATAGGCTAATTAGCTGTCACTTTGTAGGACAGTGGTACAGGACAGAGAAGGGGAGTGCTGCTACTTTTCTGGGGCATGGCTGTAACTCTCATTTTCTTACTGGTTTTGGACAAACTTTCCCTTGCTTTTATTTGTAGGGTCAGTTTGTCCTCTTCTGAACAGCTGTTCCCTTCATCCATCCACCACTGTCTATCTCCCAGGGAACATTCAGGTAGTGCATTCACCACCTTATGCATTTCTGGAGCGTGCAGGAATATCTGGGTCTCATGTTCAATGTCAAGCCTTCTTTCCCAGGTCCTCACTGCTTAGCTCTTCCGTGGCACAATTTTTCTTTCTCTTCTACTTTTCTGCGAGTCTTTCCTGAGTCATTGAAAAAAGTAAAGCTATAAAGCCTCTGCTTATAGGATTTGAATTATCTGATTGTTTCAGACATTAGTATTTTATCTTTGGATGTGGGAAGGGTGTAAGTGAAGAAGAACTTTATTTTCTCTCTGTCTCTTCCTGTGTGCTCCATAAGGATGTTCTTCACAAAGCATTTAAAGTGTTTTCTATTTTCCCTCTTCTTTGCTTTTCTTTTTCTTGACTTCTTCTAAATCATTATGTTTAGCAGCTTACATCTTCTTTTGCTCTTTTCTTTGTTCTTGTGTTCCTACATCATTTTGCCCACCCCCTCTTTGTGTGTGTGTGTGTGTGTGTGTGTGTGTGTGTGTGTGTGTGTGTGAGCTGAAGATTGAGCCAAGGTCTCCACCACAAAGGCCGTCTTAGTCAAAGTTCTATTGCTGTAAAGAGATGCCATGACCACAGCAATTTTTTTTTTTATAAAGGAAAGTGTTTAATTGGGGTTGGCTCACATTGAGGTTTAGTTCATTATCACCATGGTGGGAGCATGGACTACACACAAGCAGACACGGTGCTGGAGAAGGAGCTGAGAGCTCTGCATCTGGATTGACAGACAGCAGGAAGAGAGGTCCTGGCTTGGGCATTTGAAAACCAAAACCCACCCCGAGGGACACATTTCCTCCAACAAGGTCACACCTCCTAATAGTGCCATTCCCTAGTGAGCCTATGCGGTCATTTTCATTCAAACAGGCTAAGCATGAACTCCACTTTAAGCTATGCCCCTAGGTCCTTTTTGATTTTGAATCATAAGGTGAGAAATGGTAGACCCAGAGAACCCTTTTCTTTCCCAACAAGAGCTGATGGTTCTATCTACATCAACACATATGGAAAGAAAAACTATGACAGTCTCTATGTTCTAAGCTGTGCTCCGCTTAGAGAATATTCACACCCTTGATTCAGTGATGGGTAGTTAGAGAAAGGTAAAAAGCTTTACATGGGATGCAGCATTTATCAAATTAATGTCTTAAAACATCATTTCTATTTTACTGTGAGAAGAGGGTTCTGAGGCAGAGTCAGGCGGACTGCTGAGCCTTATCAGTGTCATTAGCACAGAAAATGTGCCATAGGCATATTCTGTGTTCAGCAGTCTGCTCCTTATGCCCTGTAACTCTAGAGGGAATTCAGGCCCTCTCTTTCCAGGAGTAGATAGTATTTATTTTAATCCATTCACAATAGTCCCATTTCAATTGCCATATCTTTTCAGTAAGTCGTAATTTAAGGTAGTCCCCGCACTTCTCCACATGGCTTCCATTAGAGATTCGTATGTGCTGACTAAACTCAACCACTCTCATGGAATGCTTTTCTATTTCTTGTCCGGGAGCAATTCCCTCTCCTTTCTAATCTGATAAGGAATAATAAAGCCCTCTGGATGTTTTTCCCTCCTGATATCAGACAGTGCTTAGATGAGACACTCTATGTCTGCCTAAAAAGGGAAAAAGAATGGCCAAAGTAGAGCAAATCCCCTGAAGCTTTGCCCACCTTTGAACTTAGGTGAGGTAATATTTATGTTAATTTCATAAGCATATTTGAGACAGGATTTTTGCATAAAAGAATACTCAGATCATTTTTTAGTTGTAAGTGGGTTGAATTGGACAGTAAATAGAGGCAGATGCAAAAATCCTTTTCTTCTTAGGTACATTATCAGTAGTTGGACTTTATAGTTTAATAGTTGTATTGGGAGTAGCATAAGCATAAGCAATGTTCAAGTGCGGGGCTAAGAAAGGATAAAAACAACATCAAGAACTTGAATTCTGGTCTCTGCTTTCCACTTCAGCTTTGTTGGCATCCCCCCACCCCACCCTAACCCAGTAACAGTAAGGAGTAGATGTTAAAGAGATAGAAACCCGAGATGGAACATTAAGTAATGCCTCATGATTACAAAGCTAATATGATCTGACTACGGCACGAGCTATGCTTTCTAAGTCCCTACCCATACAGAGCATAGATTAATAATTTAAGATGGCAAGGGGGCAGCATAAAACACATTTTTCAGACAGGGGTCTATCGGGATTGCTACCATGAAGAGAAGTACTATAACTTTCCAGCACAAAGGCATACTGACTAGTTCAGAAAAGCTGCATCCCAATACTCCGTCTGTCTTAGTCAGGGTTTCTATTTCTGCACAAAACCGAGATCATGACGAAGAAGCAAGTTGAGGAAGAAAGGGTTTATTCAGCTTATACTTCCACATTGCTGTTGATCACAAAAGGAAGTCAGGACTGGAACTCATGCAGGCCAGAAGGCAGGAGCTGATGCAGAGGCCATGGAGGGATGCTACTTACTGGCTTGCTTCCCCTGGCTTGCTCAGCTTGCTTTCTTATAGATCCCAGGGCTACCAGCCCAGAGATGGCTCCATCCACAAGGGGCCCTCCTCACTTGATCACTAATTGAGAAAATGCCTTACAGTTGGATCTCATGGAGGCACTTCCTCACCTGAAGCTTCTTTCTCTGTGTTAACTCCAGCTTGTGTCAAGTTGACACATAAAACCAGCCAGTTCATCATCTTTAAGCATCCCCCATCAGGCCAGGAAGCAGAGATCTGCAGGCTCTGTTGCTTCATGTATTGCACAGTTTCACTAGATGACAAAGCAAAAGAGCATAGATTTCAATTTCCTTTGGTTTGGTGTTCTAGGCTCCCCTCCTCACTAGTGTTCTTTCTCTCAAATTCATATCACATGAATTGCTTTCTTTCTTCTAAGCTCAGCCTGAGAAGCCATAAGTGACTGCTTTGTACTATGCACATCTGCCTTTGAGGTGTGGAGTTGGGATACCTCTTTTAGGAAAAACATTGTCTATGGCCATACCACCCTGTATGCGCCCGATCTCGTCTGATCTCGTAAGGAAAAACATTATATTTTCCCCAAATAACAATTGCCCAGACAGTATTATTGTTGTATACATCCTCAGTGTTTACTTCCTTCCTTTTGATAGTCTATCCTAAAATGTTAGATGACCCAAAGGAAGTTATACCTCACGCGAGTCTAGCTCTTTCTCTCCTCCAAAGTACTATTCTTGGTTAGCCTAGTGTTGGTGAGGAATGCTGAAACTACTTTTCTAAATTATTAAAGTTGCTTTAATAGCCAAGAAGGAGCATGTTATGAAAATGTTAGATAAATTAAAAATAATAGAATTATTTTTTGCTAATTGTTCTTCTTTGTTGTTGTGTTTGATAAGGCGGTTTGTAAGTTAAACATGTAAAATTGCCATTCAGAGAAGTCTAAAGATGGTGAAATGCAGGCAGTGCCTTATAGTTTGACTTATTCTTTGCATTTGGCATCCTGAACAGCTATGGGTTTTGAATGTAGGTGTGGTTTCATGGCAATTTCATTTTTGTATTTTTCCATAAGCTGCCTGACAGAGACTAATCTGAATATAAATTTTATTTTTAAAGTTTCTGGAGACTTAGTTGCTGACATCCAATGTTCCTTTGCAAATGAATTATGTTGTGTTTCCATGTCTTCTTTGGGTGTGTTTTAAATGCCTTTGTGGAGCAACTGCTTGATGAACAAAGATGAAAAGAAAATCCTTTTCAGTGGTATGGATCAGTATAACCAAGCTTTGCCTTGAAAAGTAGCCTTAGTTGATATAGAGTAACTACATCTCCTTTTCCTCCTCCTCCTCCTCCTCCTCCTCCTCCTCCTCCTTCTCCTCCTCTTTCTCCTCCTCCTCCTGTTCCTTCATTCGGTGGCGTTAGAGATCAAATCTAGGTTTTTCTGCAGGCTAGGAAAGGACAATTACTGCTGAGGTGTATCCACAGCTTCAAATATGGTAGACATCTGATTCTTGACACATCTCTTATTTTATTCGAACTATATAAGTTCTCTAGAAGTAGATTATACATTCTATTGGAGGAAAATTTAATATGATTTTAAAATAAAAATAACTTCAAACTAGACTTCAATCCTGGCATAAACATCCTTCCTTTATTGTATGAGTCTGTAATTTTTAAAACTTGTACTCTTCTGAAGGGAGGGGGGGTGTGAAATCATTTAATTGCATACTAGTTTTTATTAGGAGCCATCAAATGTAAACTACTTGAAATCAATGAAATTCACTTTATTTTTCCACCTTTTCAAGTGCCCAGGGCTTAAAATATTACTATCTTCAGTGGTAAAAGCAAGCCTTACAATCATCTGGATATTGATTGCTTCAGTAGAAAAAGGAAAAGCGTTTCCTAGGTTACTGAAAATGAGGTGATAACAAGAACACCTGCCCTCAAAGGTTACAGACCCTTGGACACAGCCTGGGGCTCACTCGCATCTTATTGATCAGCCCAGTAGTGCTTTTGCCTCTACCCCAGTTTGGCTCCCTAAGGGCTCAGCAGTGGCCATGCTTCAGTATTAGGATAACTACGCTCTGTCTCATCTTTATGTTAACCACTTCATGCAGAAGCCTTAGAGGTACTTGGATGTGTGTGTGTGTGTGTGTGTGTGTGTGTGTGTGTATTGAATATGTGTATGGTGCATTGGTACATGTGTATTCATGTCTCAAAATGTCTCAAAATGCCTGACATATAGCATTTTGGCTGGGCTGGCTGGCCAGTAAGCTTTTTGAGATCTTCCTGTCTCTGGCATGTAGTTCTGGGGTTACAAACACATATAGCTATGCCTTGCCTTTTTATATGGATACTCAAGATTTGAATTCAGGTCTTTGAGTCCTCATGCTTGCAGGGTGGGTGTCATTCTTATCGAGTGAGCCATCTCTTCAGCCTGTCTGTACTTTAAAAAAAACTGTAGACACAATTTGGGATTCATTTTCCTCATTCTAAAGTCCCCCTTTTCTTTTGCTTTAAAATCACATTCAGATGGCAAGGATATTCTTCATTGTTATTTCTTCCTCATCCTAATTTCCACCTTTTTTGTGGTTGAAAAGATCAATGAACTTTTCATTGCTTTTGGAGCGTGGGGCTCAGGAGGAGCTCTTGGTGGTTCGGATCTGTTTCAGACTTCGAAGGGTGACACTGGCCGTATGGATTGCCACCACGTGCATATCAGGATGGTACTTGTTTTTACAGATCATGTGCCTGATGCTGCTGAGGGTGTCCGGTGTACGTTTGTTAATGGTGGTCCTCATGTAAGAAGTGACTGGTTTGAGGACCAGATCTTTGTTTCATAATCACGATGACACTCTTGCCATTCACTGTGGACCCCAGAGTCTTTAGGTGAATCAGCCACAAGGAATTGTGGGCCTTGAAAGTATTGGGTTTGGTGCTATACTCTTGAATAACGAGCAATTCCAAAGGGCTATCCATTGTGGATGCACAGACATGGTACAGCTGCTCCTCTCCTAGGGTAGGCTAGACGTAGAAAGAATTCCAACTCTAATTCCATTGTTTTTCCTCTCCAGTTTCCTCAATATTACTTTGTAAGCCAGTTTAGCATATATAACATATTTATAATAAACTTATGTAATTCCACACTACATCATTGGTTTTAATTATCATAGCTGCTGTTAAGTGTTGAATATAAAGCAATACCACTGAAATGCTAGGAATTAAACTGAAAGCAATTAAAATAGGTTTCAAAATCTTGTATTTGTTCTCACTTTAGCTTAATTTTAGGGTTTACTATAACTTTTATATTTTTTTTTAAATTTCAAGATTTTAATTTATTTATCAACTTAAATTGCCCCTTCCCATGTAACAATTTAGATAAAATATCCTCAAGGAAAGAATAAGAAATATGGAAAGAGATTAAGAGAAATTTCTTTTTTCTTCAAGGTGTGTTTCCATCATTCCCATCAATCCTGGGCAGCTCTCTATACATGCATCATGTGCTTCTCTCAGACTGAGCACAGTGCATACATGGTATCTTTGGTCAACAGCTGTGCAAACGACACACCAACTCTGTAATGGGGGCAAATAATATAACCTCAAACACATATTAGTAACAGGAACAATGAAACGTACAACCTTGTCCTTGGCGTTGAAAATAAAGAAACTCAGAACACGTGGTCAAGGAGCACCAGAGCCTGCCTGATAAAAGACAGGGACTGATCATTCCAAGTAGAGCATGGTGGCTTCCACCTGTAGTCTCAGCACTTAGAGACTGAGGTGGAGGAAATTCTCAAGTAAACTATTCACATCATTATAAAACGAGATAAAAGGTTTAAAGTTGTGTTAGGTCAGTTCCCCTTTTTTTACTTTACCTGCATTACCTATGTGGAGCCAGCATGTGTTCAGGTCTTTGGGAGTATAGACTTCAGAAGAATCATATGTCCATCTCACCTCCCCCCTCTTTCTCAAGATGCAGGGGCCAAAACTCCTTGTTTCTCTCTACGACTCAGCTCAGTTGATATTCTGTCAAACAGTCAAAGCTGTTCTTTATTTATGATTTCCTTCAGTCTTTCCTCTGGCTGAATATAAATATTGGAAGTCTACTATAATTGCTACAAAAGTGGGGTGGGTGGTGATGGGCTAGACTATATACAGCAGTGCTGACAACTATAGGCATGTCCACTGGACCATTGTGGTCCTGGTCCTTGGTTACTGGTATAAATAAGTTAGCTGAAAGTCTTGGCTTTTGTGTGTGCATGTGTGTGTGTGTGTGTGTGTGTGTGTGTGTGTGTGTGTAGGAGGAGCGAATCTTGTTTGATGCAAAATATTTATTCAAATGTTCAACATAATAAGAGATGTATACTGCCTTTGAGGCAATAGCACTTATTCTAAAATTTAAGCTGTATTCTTAATTTTCTGTACTTTCATACTCTACCCTTTTAGTCGGCTATCAAAAGCCACCATAATGGAGCTTGCTTACAATTTCAGATGCTTAGAGTCCCTGACCATCATGGCAGAGGCCAGCAGGCAGACAGGCAGGCAGGAGTGGTGCTGGAGCAGTAGTTGAGCATTCACATCTTGAGACAAACAACTATGAGGCTGGAGGAGAGGCAGAGAGAGCTAGTTGGAAATGGCATGGGGTTTTGCAACCTCAAATCCTACCTACAGTGACACACATCTTACAACAAGGCCATACTTGCTAATCCAAATAGTTTCAACCACTGGGGACCAAATATTCAAACATAAGAGTCTATGGGGACCATCCTCACGTAAACCATTCCAGTCTGTCAATTGACTATTCCACGTCACAGTGCTACCACCTTGCTCCTTCAGTTCTGCTCTGATATAGATTAGAAGTCAGAGAGCCTGCTTCTTTGCTTTTTCATACTGGCTAGTACATCAAAGCAAACCAAGTCTTCAGCTTTTCCCCTCTAATTAACCATGCTATTCAGTGGGTTATTCATCCTGGAAGGAGAGAGCCATGGACACCTATGATGTGCCTGCAGCAGGAATGGGTAGGCAGAGCCTCTCTGAGAGTTCCGTGCAGATTGCAGAAGCCATCCGTGACTCCTTTGGCAGATACATCTTTTTAATCAGTGGTGACCTCAATATGTCATCCCGCATTTTTGAAAGGATTCTGAAGTACAGCAGCTATTCCTTAAATTTGAATTTGCACATTTTCCTTTTCTGCAGCCCTCAATTTTCCTATCAGTCATGGTTCCTAATATCCCCTCTATCTCCAGCCACACTGCCAACTCTGTCAGTTATGGAAACATTGTCATGAAGGAACAGTTCTTTTTTCTTTCTTTCTTTCTTTTTTTTTTTTTTGGAGCGATAAGAAGCAGATTGCAGAGGCAGACTATTGGAAACTTGTCGGAATGCTCTGCAGTTCAGAACCCTTCAGCTTAGCTTTTGAATTATTATTCATTATGTTACATTGACTGGTAAAGTACTTCTCCAGTAATTGATTCTGCGAAATTCATTCTTTGCTTGAAATTATTGTCAATTTCTTCATTTGCACGTAGTTATATACACATGGAGCTTGAGTTGTAGCAATGCTTCAATATGGCTCTTTCACCATTAACACTTGCGCTGTGTAAGTTTTCTGTAGAAACCTCGTATTGAGGTTTGTCATCTCATTTTGAAATGATTTATATTTTGTTTCTAATCTAATTTTTTCTTTATTGCCTATTAATACAACAGCGACAACAACAGCATCAACAACACCAACAACACTCTGAGGATGCGGGGAAGGTGTCACGGTTCTTGCTTGACTCGGTGGTCCGTTTCTCATACACGACAGGCAGGGATGCACACCTCCACTTTGTGTGTTCAGCTGCGTAGGGAAGAAAATGTTATTTGAGGATGGGCTCTTTTTCATTTTGTCTAGGTTTTCTTTTTTGCTTTTAAAAGATTTATTTATTTTATATATGTGAGTACACTGTAGCTGTCTTCAGATACACCAGAAGAGGGCATCAGAACCCATTACAAATGATTGTGAGCCACTATGTGGTTGCTGGAAATTGAACTCAGGACCTCTGGAAGAGCATTCAGCTTAACTGCTGAGCCATCTCTCCAGCCCTTCTTTTTGCTTTTAATAACAGGATTTTTTTGTTTGTTTGTTTTGTAACACAAGATTTTCTTCAGACTCTTCATTATCCAATTTGTAAATGAATTTTCTGATTTGTGAACCTCCTCCTCTGGCGTCTCACATCTCACATGTCAATTAGAAGTCTGAGAGCTTCTCAGACTACTTCCCACTTCCATCACTGACAATTTGAACTTTGTACTCTACTTTGGGGACCCCATGCTAGGCAAGTTAATGCCTCAGTTTCAATCTCCGGGTCTCTAACTGGAAAGTAGGTGACTTTCAAATTCTTTCTCTCTCATTCTCTATGTACTACGTATTTTATAACTAGACTAATATCGTGAATCACCATAAACTTCCTGAGAGACAAGGCAAGTGACATCCAGGGCCTTGTCTTCCATAACAATAGCTGTTATCTCTACTTCCAAGATGGTGGACATTGTTGCACCTGACCTTTGTTAACTTATAGAAGACTTCCATTGAAAAATTAAGTCTTTTTATTTCAGACTCAGAAGACAATTGATTTGCATGCTATTTGACAATAGGCTTCCTTTTTCCCCCAACAAGATTATATTGGATATAAAATTAGTAGGATTTCTGAGAGGGCAATGTGGTCCTCTATACACTCAAAGGGTAAAGTGAAACCAGAATGAGTAGGTTCCATGGATCTCAGTCTGGCTGGGAAAGCTGGAAGTGTTATACCTCTAGGACAGGTAGCTGACATTCCTACTAAGGCACTGGTGGAGTCCGGCCTACCAGGCGGGTCCAAGGTCCAGTGATGAATGCTTCGGGAGAGAGAACTCTTCCCCAAGGATTACAGTTCAGTAACACAGCCACTGTCAGCTGGGCCTCGGTGAAATACCCTGTGCACTTTATTCCATGTGGACTATATAAACATTGAGGAGTAGGCTGGGATTTAGGGCCAGTTGTGTCCTATTGGCTCCATTTGAGATGCTAGTGATGCTCTATTTGCATGGAGACGAACTCCAGGTTCTTTCTCTACTTGGCTGATTATCATGGTCCTTTCAGTAGGATGTCATGGTTATGTGTTACAGAGTTAGGTAGA
The DNA here is from genome assembly GCF_008632895.1 of Mastomys coucha. Classification (NCBI taxonomy): domain Eukaryota; kingdom Metazoa; phylum Chordata; class Mammalia; order Rodentia; family Muridae; genus Mastomys; species Mastomys coucha. The sequence goes on along the minus strand of NW_022196895.1, from coordinate 45,245,002 downwards.
GGTAGGCCAGGAATGACTCTACTCCTGCCTTGTTCTCCATTCCGAGATCCTTGGGGTCTGAGCTCACTCAACCTTACCAGTTCTTTTGTCTGGTGGCACTGATCACTTGTCCCACAAACAGAATGAGAAACAAGTACTTTTGTGTTTTAAGAGTAAAATGGTTTCAAAAACAAGCGGCCAAAATTAAAGACACAGCTCAAGTGTCTCACTCAGATGTTCTCAATCTTAGGCTTGCCAGTTTCTCTTAGGACTATAAAGCAATCATTATAGTGGTTATTAAGAACCAGGTTATTGTTGGTTCTCTGTGTATGTAGTTCTTATTAGTGTTCAATGTAACTGCAGTGTTTTGTGTTATGTATGCCCAAATTACATAATGAATAAAATAAATGTCTTGCAGTATTCACTATTTGTATTTTTATTAGTTGTTTAATTTAACATGTATGGTATTTCCTGTCACAGATTCAGTAATATGAGAATACTTATTTATTATATAGCCTGTGATGTAAGTTAATGGCGTATAGATTGTCTCAGGAATCAAATGAATGACTAGTTACTGCATAAAATAAATCTATTTTTATGGTTCAATTAAGTGTTAATTGAATTGTTTTATCTATTCATAAGTTTTTACATCTAGTAACATCTACTAATGCAAGAAAGATGTAAACAGAATTACCATTTCATATTTTCACTTCAAGTAGTGTATACACCTTTTCATAATGCAGTGTCTACTATGAAATGAACTCTGGGATGGACAGCAATGACTCGATTGGAAATAATGAATATGAGCATGATGACCATACCATTTTTTTATCATTGTTTTGACTAATTGTTGTCCATTATTTAATTATGCTTGAAAATGAGTATGTATATATGTTCCTACCCTAGTTACTGGCTAGTTAGTACTGTAGGTTTATGTATAACCCAGAAAGAATCTGATGGGTACAATATATATCTTGGAAATGCATTTGAATAAATGCTCCTAAGCAAGGGAGAAATAATGAAAGAGAGAATGCTACAAATAAAAGTGTAAACATAACTTTTATTTTTCCATATGTAATTACTGTCTCAGGGGCTTAGTGCCTCTGTCTGCTAACTTAGGCCTAGTCCTGGAATCTTCTAGCTTCTGAGATTTGCTGCTGAAGAAGCTTATCCCTTCCTAACCTTTTCTGCTCTCTGGCTGGGTGGTTCAACCTAGCTTTTCTGGCTTAAAACTCCTCTCTAAGCTGACTTATTCATTCTGGCTTCTCTCAGCTTCTGACTGAATTGCTTTTCTCAGCTTACTCTAACTTTGGCAATCTGTCCTAATCTTATGGTTCCTCATTTTCCGGCTCATTCTGTCCTCACTGGTGTCTAGCCTGTTTGTTCTCTTTATGCAACCTGTACAACTGTCCTGGAAAACTGCCTCCCTCTTTCTTTTCTCTGCGATGCTCTCCCTTAAGTAGTCCCTTTCCCTCTCTTTTGTGAGAGTTGGGGATATCTGATTCTGGAAAATCTTGCTCTGATTTATTACATTGCCAGTCAATTAGACATCACTTTCAAACATGGCTGTTTCCTTCTACAAACTAACTTTAACTAAGCAAGTTAGTTAAAAAGATCTGTTTGACAAAAACTTCAAGTCTCTGAAGAAGGAAATTGAAGAAGATCTCAGAAGATGGAAAGATCTCCCATGTTCGTGGATTGGCAGGATTAATATAGTAAAAATGGCCATCTTGCTGAAAGCAATCTACAGATTCAGTGTAATCCCCATCAAAATACCAACTCAATTCTTCACAGACTTAGAAAGAGCAATCTGCAAATTCATCTGGAATAACAAAAAATCCAGGATAGCAAAAACTATTCTCAACAATAAAGGAACCTCTGGTGGAATCACCATCCCAGACCTTAAGCTGTACTACAGAGCAGTTGTGATAAAAACTGCATGGTATTAGTACAGTGACAGGCAGGTAGATCAATGGAATAGAATTGAAAACCCAGAAATGAACCCACAAACCTATGGCCACTTGATCTTTGACAAAGGAGCTAAAACCATACAGTGGAAAAAAGACAGCATTTTCAACAGATGGTGCTGGCTCAACTGGGTGTTAGCGTGTAGAAGAATGTAAACTGATCCATTCCTATCTCCTTGTACAAAGCTCAAGTCCAAGTGGATCAAGGACCTCCACATAAAACCAGATACACTGAAACTAATAGAAAAGAAAATGGGCAAGAGCCTCAAGCACATAGGCACAGGGGAAATTTTCCTGAACAGAACACCAATAGCTTATACTCTAAGATCAAGAATTGACAAATGGGACCTCATGAAACTGCAAAGCTTCTGTAAGGCAAAGGACACTGTCAATAGGACAAAAAGACAACCAACAAATTGGGAAAAGACCTTTACCAATCTTATATCTGATAGAGGGCTAATATCCAATATATACAAAGAACTCAAGAAGTTAGACTCCAGAGAACCAAATAACCCTATTAAAAAGTGGGGTACATAGCTAAACAAAGAATTCTCAACTGACGAATACCAAATGGCTAAGAATCACCAAAAGAAATGTTCAACATCGTTAGTCATCGGGGAAATGCTTAGAGGCATTTCTACTGGTACCTTATGAATGAGGGCATCCGGTATCTCCGAGATTACCTGCACCTACCTCTGGAGATCATGCCCGCCACCCAGCACCGCAGCTGTCCTGAGACTGGCATGCCTCCACCCAAAGGTCCTGAAGGTGAGCATCCTGCAAGATTCACAAGGCTACACGTACAGAACGGGTGCTGTGCCACCTGGAGTTGACAAGAAAACCGAGGCTGGAGCTGATTTAGCAATTGAATTCCAGTTTAGAGGTGACTTCAGTTGGGGACTTAGAGAAGTTGGAGATTGCGTTGTATTGAATAAACTTTAAAGGAAAACAAAACAGAACAGAACAACCAAAACAACAAGAAAAAAAGTGTCTATATTCCAGTCCGAGGGATTAAATGTCTGTGCTAAGGTTGAGCCACACCACATAGTCTTAGTGAATCCATCAACATTGGCTTCTTCCAGGAGATCACTGGGTTTTCTCTTTTATTCCTGATTTTATGGCTCTCTGCTCAGAGAGGCCATCTTTCATGTCATGCTACCTGTGCTACCATGGTGGTAATATCAGTCTTCCTGGATTCACTCAGCCATCGCATTAGACTATTTTCCCATGGATTGTATGTTGTAGTAAAATACACAGATGACAAAGGAACCTAAGATCACAGAAATTATTTATGGTCTCTATAATGAGTGCATGCATATTAATGTATTTAAGGCCTGTGAAATGTTATATTGACTATATTACAGTGTTTTTCAACCTTCCTCATGCTACAACCCTTTAATACAGTTTTTCATGTTGAGGTGACCCCTAACCATAAAATTATATTGTTGCTACTTCTTAAGTATAATTTTGCTATTGTTAAGAATTGTAGTGTAAATATCTGATAGGCAGGGTATCTGATATATGAACTTTAAGGGGGTTGCTACCCACAGACTGAGAACCACTGGAAGAGAACATTACCCATCCAAGCAGAAATATTTCTGATTTGACTAGATCATGATCGTATTGCTCCTTCTCCCATATTTAATTCCCACTCAGTCATTTAGTTTCACTCATTTACTACACAATCATGAGCTTGTTACCATGGGACACAATACTGCTAGGCACCAGTAGAGGCTGCATCATCTTCCCTGCTTCCAAAGAGCTCAGAGCTATAAAGAGAGAAGGATGTTTCTTTCCCTTAGAATGACTGGAATCTATTTAAAACATTTCTGACCATATTGAAGAGGGGTTTTCTATTTGTTTTACCCACAGAATGGTTATTTTTGTAAGTATTTTAAAAGAATGAAATGAAAAGCTATTTTTTTAATTAAAAAATTAGGGTCAACTAACAATCAAATACCGAATATAATATTCAGTTTCATAGTGTAAAGGTAAAAGCTGGCTCTACTGATCAATGCAGAAATGCATTGTTCTGAAATAGAGGAACTACTGCAAAAAGGGACATTTAAATTCCTTTCTCTCTTGGTTGTTTGTTAATAGCTTCATATTTCACATGGCACCAGAGGATATTACAGTAGTGACATTCAATGAATTTGAGAAAGCAATAGAAATAATTAATAATCTATTCATGGAAATCATGATAAAACACTAGGAAAGTATAATCTGGTTATGGTAGTAACAGAAATTAAAATGACACGGCGTGAAAACAGTGACAGATGCAGGCAAAAATCATTGGCAAGTATATTTCTTATTTTTATTTTGGGATGTTTTAATGTGCATAGAATGCTTGATTGAATGCAGCTTTAGGAGTTCTCTCTCTTTCTCTCTCTCTCTCTCTCTCTGTCTCTCTCTTTCAGCTAGAATGTTAAGGCTTCATTCATCAAAACCCAGGTGAAGGAAGTTTTATAACCCCTCCAATTCATAAGTTTCCCAATGTAATCTAGAGGATGCCCTTACATCCATAGCACTTTCTTCCCATTTCAATTGAAAGAGAGTAGAGTGTATGAATGCATTCTGATTAGTGTGCATGTAATCCTGGCTGGTGTTTGGAAACCTTGAACCCGGCTTAATTCTTTTGTCTTGGGACAAGATTTATAGGTCTCTCTGGTTTTAATTCTCCACTTCTTGTAAACCATTAACCACTGTTTATTAAACTAGAGGAAGGATGGGGCAAGGGAGGGCACTGGGAACAAGGGAGGGCAATGGGAATGAGAGAGGGCACTGGGAATAAGGGAGGGCATAGGGTGGAAGAGTTCTGAATAGAGGTTATGGACATGATTCTGTGCACCAAGTGTTTCCTTAGTCACTCTTCAACAAGCACTCAAGAAGGATATTGTGCTACTTTGGCAAAAAGTGCAGACTGATGTCTCCAAGTGAATGCTGTGTTTTGTAAGAAGCCCTGATGGTCAGTTAAAGGTATCTGGGTTTCTTAAGAGAGTGTTTGATTTGAAGCCAGAGGAGGCATGGGAGGCAGTGGGACTTGCCACCTCTTCTGTAAGGGCTTGAAAAAAACTTGGTTCCCAGGATTTTCAAGTGTGAAGCAGTTCAAGGGGGTTGCCCGAAAAAGATTTCCTGAATAAATTCAAATGGCCTCTGTCAAAGGAACTGGGCACTGCAGATCTGTTAGCAGAAAACCGCGCAGTTGCACAGTGACTTGGGTAGATTAATGTATAAAAGACGGTGAAAAGGACCATGTGCCTGTCTGAGAACAAGAGTGTTATACAGTGCTTTTGTTTGTGCTGGGGTGTCAGCTGATGGCTTTGTCTTGCCTCAGATGCTAAGAAGCCTGCAGAGAGGCTCTGGGGAAGAAGCTGTACTTTAAGGAGTATCTCATTAAAAGGAGAGATCTCACAGAGATGTGTAGAAGGACACACACCAAATTATTATCACTAATTATCTTGCCAACAGTGGTTATCGGAATATAGAGCAGTGATGGTGACTGTGACAGTGTCATCTTAAACCTTTTAAAATTTATGCATTTCTTATTATTTATGTATCAAAGATGCTAATTAAGTATTGAAAGAATAGACAGGAAGGTTTTATTTTTTCCAAGACGTTTAGTTTATTAAGTTTATTATTATAATATGCGACTGCAGTACATGTTCAGTGGAATACTGAAATGTGGAGACACAAGATCACAATGTAAAACCTTCTATCAATAGTTGTCCTCTTTGTAAGAGGACTAGAGTGGACTCCAATTACATACACCTATCATTCTCTCTCCAAGACAAGGTCATCTCCAAGTGCATGCAACACTCATCCTTACTATAAGAGGAACAGAGTAGTCTCTGAGTGCACATAACAGTTATCTTCTCTGTAAGAAGACAGAGCCCCTTCCGAGTGCACACAATAGTCATCCTCCCTATAAAAGAACAGAGTGGTCTCCAAATGTTTGCCTTCCTGTGAGTCATGGTGCTTTTGAATTTTCTCTCTGGTTGTTATGGCATCTCTGAGCACAGTGAAAGGAGCAGGAAGTAGTGCTTCTTTCCATTTCTGGAGGAAGGAAATTTGAAGATGGAAAATTGCCTACAGAGAACAGTTGGCTAAATTGTGGAATAGTCATATGATATGCTGAAAGAGATGGATTATTCAAGAAAGATTCTGCAAGATGTTGTGTAATGATAAAAGAACAAAAGAAAAATGAACAGGTTGAAGATGTTATCAACTTCTACCAATAGTAATAGGATACCAATTCTGGCATCAGGGATTTGTCTGTACAATAGGAAGACAAGTAATTTCACTTGTTTTAATTGTACTGTGAAGTTTAGCACACAGAAAAGGGTAATATATACACACACACATATATGCAAAGACATATACACATGAATACACACATACCACACATACTTAAATTACAAAAGTCTGTGTGCTCACCCAGCTCTCTAGAATCTTCTGTTTTGTTTTTTTTTCTCTTGTCCTGCCCCAGCTTTCAAGTAACCAAGATCTGTCACTTGCATATCTTATTCCTTTGCTTTTTAAAATGTTTTACTTTCTGTGTATTCTTTCTAAACAATGTATTTATTTGTTGGTATGGGAAACTACATATCCAAATCCAAAACTTCATTGGATTTAGTCTTTATCACTTCAACAATCCTTCTAGTCTGATAGAGTCCTGGGAAAGTGGGACTCACCTAACAGAGCATCTAACAAAAGTGATATTGACTGCTCTACAGAAATGAAGCGAGAGAAAAGTGAACTTCTTTATGTTTTCATCAAGATCCCTATGGCCAGCTTTGTAGGTCTCAGATTTAGCAAAGACAGAGAGCAATTTTGTGAGAAATTAGTAGTTTGGTTCAGGATTCATAGAATCCATTGGAAGCAGGGGCTTCATCAACATATAACCAAGGTCATCGAAGAAGGCACAAGTCATGGCCGGCTTTACCTAGGAATCTGTCCTCTGTCTGGCCCTTAGCATCCTTGCATGACTGCCTCTTAAAGGACATTTCTTCATGCTTTGATGGTTACCATGGGCAACAGCCTGGGATCTTTCATCTCTGTCCCCAGGGATTCCCCTTTTGTCCTGTCTAATGGCTCTCTTTCTTCCTTCTATTTATTATATAGTATATATTTAATTCTTATATATTCGTATATTATAAATATGTTATATATTTAGTGTTTTTGTCTACTTGCTTGCTTCCTGTTTTATGTGTTATTACCTATCATCCTCTAGTAGCCTTAAATTTAAATATTTCCTGTATTTTTATTTTACATATATGGATGTTTTGCCTTCTTGTATGTCTGTGTACCAGGTGAAAAACTAGTGCCCTCAGATGCCAGAATAGGGTGTCAAAGCCTCTGGAACTAGAGTCACAGACAGTTGTGATCCAACATATAGAAACTGGGAGCCGATCTGAGATCCTCTGCAGGAGCACCAACTGTTTTTAACTGCTCAGGCCCTTCACTTCCTTCCTCTCGTGGCCTTTTGAGAGAAGATGGGAGGAATATAGATTCATGTAAAGCCATAAATCTGAAGTGACCTATAATTTGATTGGGTAAAAGTTCCTTTTCAAAAACCATCATATTTTAGAATTCTGAGTTAATTCTTTATTCACTGTTGTCTTGATTTTAGGGTTATTGAGAAATCTAAGACCATTCTGAGTTCTCATACTTCCTATGTGATAGATTCTTTATATGCAGATTTTTTTCTCCAACAATGCTTTGAAAAGCTGTTATAACTCATCCTCCTTCTCTCTCTCTTCCTTTTCCTATAATGTGGGGGATAGAACCCAGGGCGTCACATAGATCAGTCAAAATCTACTCCCAACCCTATTCTCTAAAATGACTTTTTTATTGTTATTTTGTGACTACTTGCCTGCATGTATGTATACACATTACACTTGTACCTTGTTCTTATAGAGGCTTGGAGAGGACCTTACAGATGACTGTGAGCTTCCCTGTGGCTGCTGAGAACTGAACTGAAGTTCACGTTGAGCCATCCATCAGCTCCTTAGTTCTGCTTTCACCTTCTATTTTGATGGTATGCTGCTAAGTGAATTTGCAGTCTTCCTGCCTCATCCTCCTAGATAGCAGAGCTCAGAGGCCTGAACCAGCAGGCTGACTTCTTCCTTTCTGGTGCTCAGTTTCTGGAAATACTTCCTCCTCTTGACACGATTGTTTTATGAGCGCCTCTACTCACCCCTTTCAAAACTCTAGATGATCTTTTCTTTTCTTCTCTTTTCTTTTCTTCTCTTCTCTTTTCTTTTCTTTTATTAGATGTTTTCTTTATTTGCATTGCAAATTTTATCCCCTTCAAAAACCCATCTATCCTATCCTCCCTCTCCCTGCTCACTAATCTACCCACTCCTGATTCCCTGTCATTGCATTCCCCTACACTGGGGCATCAAGCCTTCATGAGACCAAGGGCCTCTCCTTTCATTGATGTCCCACAAGGCCATCCTCTGCTACATATGTGGATGGAAGCAGTAAAGAACCCAAATGTCCTTCAACAGAGGAATGGATACAGAAAATGTGGTACATTTATACAATGGAGTAATAATACTCAGCAACTAAAAATGATGAATTTATGAAATTCTTAGGCAAATGGATGGAACTAGAAAATAGCATACTGACTGAGGTAACTCAATCACAAAAGAACACACATGGCATGCACTCACTGATATGTGAATATTAGCCCAGAAGTTCGGAATACCCAAGATAGAATTCACCGACCACATGAAGCTCAAGACGAAGGAAGACCAAAGTGTGGATACATTGGTCCTTCTTAGAAGGGGGATCAAAATACCCATGGTAGGAAATACAGAGACAAAGTTTGGGGCAGAAACTGAAGGAAAGGCCATCCAGTGACTGTCCCACCCAGGGATCCATCCCATATACAGTTACCAAACCCAGACACTATTGTGGATGCCAACAAGTGCTTATAGACAGGAGCCTGATATAGCTGACTCTTGAGAGGCTCTGCTAGTGCCTGACTAATTCAGAAGTAGAGGCTCATAGCCATCCATTGTACTGAGAACAAAGTCCCCAATGGAGGAGCTAGAGAAAGGACCCAAGGAGCAGAAGGGGTTTGTAGCCCCATAGGAGGAACAACAATATGAATCAACCAGTACCCCCAGAGCTCCCAGGGTCTAAACCACCAACATATGGAAGGACCCTAAGATGATCTTTTCTATAGGGTGTAATTTATCTTGCAGTATCTTGTTTCATTTCTTTTAGAATGGCATTTAGTGGAATTATCTTTAAAGGTTTTTCTCTTGTTAATTTTTTACACCCTTGGATTCTGTTGGGTTTGTGTCTTCCAGAATAGAGCTTTGCCTGAGATGAATTAGGCCAGCCTTGATTATCTGCTGCTGATTAACTGCTCATCACTTCTGTATTCAGTGTTATCATGCTTTATTTCAGGGTGACCTTGGTGGAGGTTACGTGGAGGTCATCTCTAATGACAGTGTCTGTGGACTTTCCTTCTTGAGCTGGCCAGATAGGTAGCCTTACCGTCTGGCTTCTGGGATTCTGGCAGTGCTATCGTTGTACGTTTAGAATCACAGATGAGCACAGATGTGCTATTTGATAAGTAGATAGACTATAGATAGACACCTACACTTTCAACTGCACAGTACACCTGTAGTCAGAAAGCTTCAGAGATAAAATCCACAAACTACTTCGGCCAAGAGAGAAGGGAAGTTGCCCAGCCACATGGTTAGCAACTGCTTTCTCAGCTTTCCTGTGGTCCTTTAGGATTGTCGCCTCCCTAGCCAATTCTTCCTTGTTTCCTGAATTATTCAATCATAGCAACTACCAAGCTTGCAGAAGTCTGTGGGGTAAATAATATTCCTCAGTGTTTTCTCTTCTATAAACTTGGGGGTCAGCTTTCTTCTATCTATGGAGTCAGTTGGTGACATTATTTGCCTACACAGCACTTGGTGTTGTATTACTGTCCTCTCTTCTTTGTCACATCCATATTTATTTATTTTTTACTCTGATTTTAGTTGGGTTTTTGAATATAGTAAAAGCCAGTGAATTAAGTTATCCTTTTTAAAGTAGAATAACTCAGGTATTTAAGTTAATGTTTATTACTAAACTTCCTGATTATTTTGACATGAATATCAAATACCTTGTTATGATAATGAACAAAGAGAAATAAATTATTTTCATGTGCTCTCTCAATGGCAATGGAATTGGTTAAATAAAATAGAAATTTCTACAAATTTTTAGTTTAGGCTTACTTATTGGAAAGGAGTGAGTGTCCTGGAAGTGACTATTGTTGGCTGACATGGAACACACATATGCATAATATGCATATAACTAACATATATTTACATATAATGACTATTTGTAGCAAATGCCATAGAATGATGTTTTAATCAATGATGTGCCACCACACAACCATAACCTATAAGATTATATTCTCTACTGTCACCAGAGTAATAAATTTGTTTAGGTTGACTTCATGATGTTCACGTAATGATGAAATTGTTTATATTTTTCAGAAAATGCCTTTGTGATTAACGGATCTATGACTACATTTAAGAAAAGAGAGGGTATAGTGAAAGTTTATTTTGCATAAAACATAGTGGTGGGAACCAGCTTATAAGACGCTAAGTATGCTGGCTAGTTTCATGGCAACTTGACACAAGCTAGAGTCATTTGAGAGACGGGAACCTGAGTTGAGAAAATGTCTCCATAACATTGAGCTATGGGTAAGCTGTTAGGCGTTTTCTTAATTGGTGATAGATGGGGGAGAGCCCAGCCCATTGTGGATGGTGCCATCACCTGAAGTCTTTAAGGAAGCAGGCTCAGCAAGCCATGAGGAAGTAGTCAGTAAGCAGCCCCTCCTCCATGGCCTCTGAATCAGCTCCAGACCCTCAGATCCCTGCCCTGATTGGATTCCTGCCCTGACTTTTTTCAATGATGGACCTCAATGTGGAAGTGAAAGCCAAATAAACCCTTTCATCCCCAACTGGCTTTTGGTACTTGTGTTTCATCACAGCGATATGAACCCTAACTAAGAGAGAGAGATTGGTACCAGGATCATAAGGTATCACAGTAACCAACTTGACCACATGTTTTGGAATGATTCAGGAAAGATTTTCACAGTTAGGGCTAGAGAAGTCATTGAGTGTTCAAAGCTTGGTGAACTGTTGTGAGGACTTGGAAGACTAGTCAATAATGCACAGAGGAGTGGATGATGGAGGCCTGGCTTGTGAAGTTTCAGAGGGAAGCAAAGACTCCACCAGGCCATTTGTATGAAGGATTCTCATTTCTGGTCAGCTGGAGCTGGAGACTCAGCTGTTATTAATAAGAGATCAGAACCACTAAAATGAAACCTTTGCTTCATTGGGACAACGGCTGCTGGTCAGCTGGGAATGAAGAAGCAGCTGTGACTAAGACAAGACTAGCAACACTGGGACGAATGAAGTCTTCTGGGAAGTTCCTCCTTGGGGTCAGAACACAGACACTGTGCTTCAGAGGTGGCCAAGGCTGTGCCTTCTGAAAGCAGCTGAATTTGTTAGTGCAAGAGTACCCTAGGTGGTACTGCTTTTGAAGGCAATAAAAGGGTCATGGAGAGCAACTGAGATTTGGCCCTTGCTGGAGCCTGTGGAGAGAGCCCAGGAAAGGCTACTGGTGAAAGTGCAGCCCAGTTACAGCAAGAGACCTCAGTATTTTGGTGAGTAATGCCACCATGGGATGATCACCAAGAACAGCAGTGGGTGGAGTGAAGCCAGCCAGAGCCTAGAAGACAAGCTGTGTGCTGCTGAGGGTGGACCTAGAGAAGTAAACCAACCCAAAAGACTGCAAGTGGTTCCCAAATATGGACACTGAGCTCTTTACAGAGTGAGAGCTTGGTTTTACTTTGTTCAGGTTGTGACTGGGCCCTGGCTTTTCCCTCTTGAAATAAAGAATCTCACATATTTTTGAGTTTATAGAAGCCCACAGTTTGAGACTTTGAACTCTGAAAGAGATTCTCAGTCTTTAGATGGACTGGGTCTTTTAGAGAGACAACTTCTAATGTGTTTGTATTTGTAAAGACTGTTGGACTTTTAAAAATTATTTGTTTTATTTTGCCATATTAATATTAACAGGTCATCTTGGGGATACATAAGAAAGGAAAGATAATAATTAAAAAGTGACATGTTTGTGTGTCAAGTTGACAAAGGTTTAATTGTACTGGCTAGTTTTGTATCAACTTGACAGGTTAGAGTCATCTATGAGGAGGGAACTTCGAGAGAAAATGCCTCCATAAGATTAGACTGTAGGCAAGCCTGTAGGGCATTTTCTTAATTAGTGATTGATTGGGGAGAACCCATTGTCTGCTGCATCATCCTTGGGCTGTTGATCTTGAGTTTTATAAGAAATCAGGCTGAGCAAGCCATGAGGAGAGAGCCAGAAAGCAATCTTACATGGATTCTGTATCGTTCCTTCCACTAGGTTCCTGCCCTGTTTGAGTTCCTTCCCTGACTCCCACCAGTGATGAACTCCAATCTGGAAGTGTAAGCTACATAAATCCTTTTCATCCCAAAATTGCTTTTAGTCACAGGAGTATTAACGCCAATTGAGTCTCTGAGACAAATGTAGTAACAGATTTCTTTTGTAGCTCTTCTTGCCTCCTGCAAAATTATGGGTCTATTTTTTTTATTTTATTTATTTTTTTATGACTGAGAGTTAGGGTTACTCTTTCTAGCTCATACAATGAATAGCCTATTGCACATATCGAGATCTTTCAATACTTCCCCATAAACCCTATATCCCATTGCTTCAGAATATTTTTTGCTGGTTGATCATTTCGACATAAACATGCTAAGATCCTCAGTATTGGCATATATTTTGTTCCTGTGAAGGTTCTATGCCCCAGTGTAGGGGAATTCCAGGGCTATGAAGCGGGAGAGGGTGGGTTGGTGAGCAGGGGAGCAGGGGAGGACACAGGTTCCCCCCCCCAGGGGAAACTGGGAAAGAAGATATCATTTGAAATGTAAATAAAGAAAATATCTAATAAAATAAAGAAAAATTTAAAAAAGGTATTACTATGCATGTTTTATACATTTTTAAGTCACTATGGATTTTCAGGAAATTATGCTTTAACATTAATAGTATCTCCAGTGTATTTGTATCGGGAAGTAATATGAGACAGGCTAGAATGGGCTAACTTGAGACACTAAAAGTTTCATTCCAACAGCACTGTTCTTATTGTTTTTTTTTTTTCATTTTTTTTTATTTTAGATATTTTCTTTATTTACATGCGAATTTCTCCTTTCCCAGTTTCCCCTCCAAAAAACAAAAAAACAAACAAAAACAAATCCCTGTTGCCTCCCCCCTCCCCATGCCTGCCACCCCGCCCTCTCCCACTTTCTGGCCCTGGCATTCCCCTACACTGGGGCATAGAACCTTCACAGGGCTGAGGTCCTCTCCTCCTATTGATGATCGATTTTGCAATCCTCTACCATACACATGCTGCTTGAACAATCAGACCCCTCTATGTGCAGTCCTTGGTTGGTGGTTGAGACCCTGGGAGCTCCGAGGAAAACCAATGGAGCTTAGGGGTTTGTAGCCCCTTAGGATGAACAACAGCACTGTTCTTATGTCCCATGCCTTTAAGAGAAGCATCTCAGTAAAGCCAATCCCAGCTCAAGGGAGGAAACTGATTCAGTGTATTGTTCTATCAGTAAAGGCAAGATGTCAGAGGGGCCAGTACCAGTTTATGAGCATTTTTAACCACAACAAAATGTTGATAACAGTGAAATGTATGATTTATAGCTGAGAGGCTCTAATTTGGAGCCCTTGTGAATGTCCCATGGTTTATTCATGCAGTCTACTGGCTGTGGGCATGTAGTTATTTCTCATCTTAGACCAATTATGAAAGTCTTACTCTCAACACTATAGTGTATGCATTTTGGTGAGTCCTTGTATTTAATTTGGTCATTCTATACTTAAGAATAGATGAGTTTGGTGAAAAAAAGAGTCATGTTTTTATCTTTATCAGATATTGACAAAGAGTTTTCTGAGATGCCAGAATGAACTTTCGTGTCCACGTAGGTGATATTTTTTTCTTGTATTTTTTCATTAAGTTACTTATTCACTTTGCATGCCAATTGCAGGCCCCACTCTGTCCTCTCCTCCCAGCCCTACCTTACCATCCCCTTCTCTCACTTCCCCTTTCCATTCTACTGAGATGGGAATTACCCCATCCCCAGTATCAACACACCCTGGTACATCAAGTCTCATCAGGACTACATGCATCCTCTCTCACTGAGGCCAGACAAGGCACACCAGCTTCTATTTTTTGAGAGTTTATACATCTATTTAAACAGTTTACTTGATCTTGACTTAACTTTGGTAAATGGTATCTAGCTGAAAAATTATCCATTTTGTTTAGATTTTCCAATTTTGTGAAGTACAGACTTTTGAAGTAAGGCCTAATGATTCTTTGGGTTTCCTCTGTGTTTTGTTATGTTCTTTTCACTTCTGATTTTGTTAGTTTGGGTAGTATCTCTCTGTCTTTTCATCAGTTTGGCTAAGGGTTTGTCTGTGTTGTTGATTTTCTCAAAGAACCAGATCTTGGTTTCATTGAGGCTTCTAATTGTCCCCTTTGTTTCTAATTCATTGATTTCAGCCCTCAGTTTGATTATTTACTGTTGTCTACTCCTCTTGGGGATGTTTGCTTCTGTTTGTTACAGAACTTTTAAATGTGCTGTTAAGTTGGTACTATGACATTTCTTCAATTATTTTATGGAGGAATTAGTGCTATTAACTTTCTTCTTAACACTGCTTTCATTGTATCCCATAAGTTTGAGTATGTTCTCTCATTTTCATTGAATTATAGAAAGTATTTCTTTCTTCATTTCTTCCCTGATCCAGTCATCATTGAGTAGAGTTTTTCAGTTTCCATGAACTTGTAGGTTTTCTGCTGTTTCTGTTGTTATTGAACTCCAGCTTAATCTATTGGTGGTCTGATATGATACAAGGGGTTATTTATATTTTCTTGTATCTTTTGAGGCTTGATTTGTGACTATATGGTCAATTTTAGAGATGATATAGTGAAGTGCTGAGTGGGTGGTCTATTCTGTTTGGGTAAAATGTTCTGTAGATATATATTAGATCTCTTTGATTCATAACATCTGTTTTTTTTTTCATTATTTCTCTGTTTAGTTTCTATCTCAATGATCAGTCTATTAGCAGGAGTGGTATGTTGAAGACTCCCACTATCAATATGTTGGGTTTGATGTGTGATTTAAGCTTTAATTATGTTTCTTTTATGAGTATTGGTGCCATTAAACTTGGGGCATAATTGTTCAGAATTGAGATAAATGACTATCTTGGTGGATTTTTCCTTTGGTGAGTTGAGTATGGTGTCCTTGCTCATCTCTTTTTGATTAATTTTGGTAGAAAGTCTATTTGGTTAGATAGTAGAATGTCTACTCCAACTTGCTTCTTGGGTCTGTTTGCTTGGAAAATCTTTTTCAAGCCCTTTACTCTTAGGTAATGTCTATCATTGTTGCTGAGTTGTGTTTCAGCAGAATGATGCATATAATGATGATCTGTTTTCACATCCATTATGTTAGCCTGTGTCTTTTTTTTAAAGATATATTTATTATTATAAATAAGTATACTGTAGCTGTCTTCAGACACACCAGCGGAGGGCGTCAAATCTCATTAATGGGTGGTTGTGAACCACATGTGGTTGCTGGGATTTGAACTCAGGACCTTCAGAAGAGCAGTCAGTGCTCTTACCTGCTGAGCTATCTCACTAGCCCAGCCTGTGTCTTTTTATTGGGGAACTGAATTCATTTATGTTGTGAGAGATTGACAACAATGACTCTGTTATTTTGATGTTGTTGGCTGGGGGCTCACTTCCTTTCTTTTGCTTTTGCTGGTGTGGGGTTATTTATTTCCTGTGTTTTCTTGGGTATAGTTAGCCTCCTTGGATTGGAGTTTTCCTTCTAGTATCTTCTGTATAGTTGAATTTGTGGATATTGTTTACAAATATTTGTGTAGAATATATTGTTTTCTCCATCTATAATGATTAAACATTTTGATGGGTATAGTAGTCTGGGTTGACATCTGTTGTCTTTTAGGGTCTGCAAGATATCTGCCCAGGCTCTTCTGTCTTTTAGAGTTTCTGTTGAGAAGCTGGGTGTATTTCTGATAGGTCGGCCTTTATATGTTTTTGGCCTCTTTTCCCTTGCAGCTTTTAATATTCTTTCCTCTGTACATTTAGTGTTTTGATGATTATATGGTGGGAGAATTTTCTTTTCTGGTACATTCTATTCAGTGTTCTGTAAGCTTCTTATATGCTTATAGCAACTTCTTTTTTTAGGTTGGAGAAGTTTTCTTCTATGATTTTGTTGAAAATATTTTCTGGGCCCTTTAGCTGGGAGTCTTCTCCTGTCCTCTTATTCTTAGGTTTGGTCTTTTTGTAGTGTCCCAGATTTCTTGGATGTTTTATGTCGGAAAATATGTCAGAAATGTTTAGATTTACATGTTCTTTGACTGATTTCCTCAATTGTATCATCTATGCCTGAGATTCTTTCTTTCATCTCTTGTATTTTTATCAGTGATGCTTATGTCTGTAATTACTGTTCTCTCCTAGGGTTTTCCATCTCCAGGATTCCCTCAGTTTGTGGTTTCTTTATTGTTTCAATTTCCATTTTCATGTCTTGAACAGTTTTATTCATTCCCTTCACTTGTTTGATTAATTTCTTGTATTTCTTTAAGGGCTTTATTCATTTTCTCTTTAAAGGCTTCTAGAATCATTATAAAATTGCATTTAAGGTTATCTTCTTGTGCTTAGGCTCTGTTAGGATATCTAGGGCTTGCTGTGTTAGGTTAGCTAGGCTCTAGTAGTGCCATATTGCCTAGGCTTTTGTTGGTTGTGTTTTTATGCTTGTCTGTAATGATTTGGTTGTTTCTGGTGTTCACAGATGTCTGTGATGCGGACAGGACTCGTCAGAGAGGCAGACAGAGCCTTGGGCCTAATACCGGAGCTCAGGGAACAGCATATTGCTCAACTCTGCTGGCTGTGCCCCAGGTGGTACCAGCAGGCAGATAGGTGGAGTAGGGTCTATCCTGAGTGTTCCTGGGGCCTGGCAGGCCTCCTTGGGAAGGAAGACAATGGAGCTGGGGCTGTGGTGGTTTGGTGGCAGGCACAACGATGTGCAGTTCACCTGTGTTGGCTGTTCCCAAATGTACTGGGCAGGCAGAGGCTAGGCACAGAGTGTCTAACCTGGGGGGTTTTGGGACCCAGCATGCCTTCATAGAAGGGAAAGCAGTGGAGCTGGGAGCAGGTCTTGTAGTTGAGGTTATAACATTTATCCCTTTCCTCCATCATCTTTGATGGCTGAAATAGTTGCAGAAATGAGAAAATCCTGTTTTGATGATTCTGTCCCTACATAGAAGCAAACTCATTAATTAAAAACAGAATTTCACCATAACATTTCCCTGATGGAAAGACCATCTTGGTTTTCTCTAGTTAAATGATTCCTCTCAGTATTTAAGTTTCTTAGTCTAACGTTATAATTAGTGATATCTATGTCTACATTATTTTCACATTTTATTCATTTAAAATTAATACACATTTTTTTCATCATTTCGACAAAATACTTAAGCAAACCAACATATGGGAATTTTGTGGGTGAATATGAAATATCATTCATAAGCTCATGCATTTGGATAGCTGGTACCTAGCTGATGGTACTTTTCAGGGAGACAGTGCAAATCTGTAGGAGGTAGAGTTTAGCTAGAGCAAGTAGATGGCTCACTGAGGTTGTGGTAGGTCTTACTATTACCTGGCTCCTTTCCAACCTTAAGTCTGTGTTTTCTAATCTGCCAGTGTGTCTATAAGCAGCCCCATGGCCCTGCAGTCACAGACTATGTCCCTCCAGGTATCATACATTCCCTGCCATGAAGGATAGTCCTTTCTTCAACTACAAGCCAAAATAAATCTTTCTTTCATTAGGTTGGGGTTTGTTAGATATTTGGTCACAGTGATAAGAAAAGTATCAAATATAAAGAAAAAAATTATATGGACTCAAGGGTATAATCCACCACAGTGCTTCTCAACTTTCAGCTTGTGAACCCTTTGGGAGTCCAATGGTCCTTTCACAGGGGTCACATATTGGATATACTACATATCAGATATTTATATTATGGTTCATAACAGTAGCAAAATTACAGCTAAGAAGTAGCAATGAAAGTAATTTTATGGTTGGGGTCACCATCCATGAGACACTGTATTAGAGGATCACAGCATCAGGGAGGTTGAGAAATACTGGCCCATCTTGACAGGGTGAGTGTGATGGGATAAGCTAACCTGAATATGGTAAGCAGGAGGAGAGAGAGAGAGAGAGAGAGAGAGAGAGAGAGAGAGAGAGAGAGAGAGAGAGAGAGCAAACAGGAACATAAATAAGGCTTCTCTTTTCCCCCATTTGTGTCATTTGGGCTCCTAGACTAGTAGATAGTGCCACCCACATTCAAGACTGTTCCTCCCCCCCTTAGTAAATCTCCCTGGAGACAGCTTCACAGACATATATAGAAGTGGGTTGTATTAATCTCCTGGTGCTTCATAATCTGATTAAGTAGATGATCAAGATTCACTGTCACACATCTATCTGTACTAGAACAGCAAGTGTCCTTTGGTTGGATTGAAATTCAAATTGGTCATATCCTAATCTATAAACTATGATTCTGTGATTTTTAAAGTCTAACTTCTATTTGCAATTTTGAAAATTTCCTTGGGACAGAGCATAAAGAAACTTCGGCAGAGACATGGAATCTTAATTATTTATTTTTAGAGAGAGAGAGAGGGAAGCATGATTAAGCCAAAATGTGAAATATGCCTAATCCACTCGGATGCCTAAGGAAATTTGGATAACTATGAGAAACTTTGGAAAATTCAGCTTATAATACATGCCAATTAAATTTAAAGAGGAAGATGTCTCATTGGAATTAAGATAAATAAATTAAAGGATTACCCATATTGAGAGACTGTCTCACCATCAGGATATATGAAAAAGGCAGACAGGGTAAGGCAATTTAAAGCTAACAATCTCAGAATGCTCATTAGCTAAACTATCTGTTTTTTTTTCTAGAAATGGATTTTTCTTTGAAATATCCAGCAATGCCCAGCTATTAATGCAAATTAGTATAGTTGATTAAATTTAATCATAAAAGCCTTGTGTGCAGAGCAGGCATTAAAGGACTGAGGAAACTTTTGTGAACTTTTACTCTTCTGACCCAGCGTGATCTGCATGTCATTAGTTTCAAGTGGCAACATATTAATTGAGAGGCCTTCGTTTGCTTATTTTATGTCTTAAATAATTTATTGCAAAAATTTAAATATTCACAGAATTAAAGAGAATGACATAATGATTCTAATGTAACCATCAATCAGCCTTGCTTTGTGATTGCTTCATGAGGGGTCAGTTTTGACATTAGATCCTTCCCCCACGCCAGCTATAAAAAACCAAAACCCAGACACCCTGTGTTTCTCATATCTCCATAAGATTAGGACTTTTCTTTCCACGCCACCCATGACTTCATTACCACATCTAGAGCAAATTCTCTTGATTTGTGTTTAATAGTTTATCTTGCATTAAGCAGGGAAGATTTGAACACAAGTCATAATTTCAACAGTTAAGTCTTTTGACTTAAAGTTCATATTATATTTCACTATTGATAAATATAATGCACTGTGCTCAAACTTATTCAAGTTCATGAGTGATTTGTGTTCAATTACTACTTCTTTAATATTGTATCAATAGTCCTCTTATGTCAGCATTTTTCTAAGCAGTTTTTTTTTTGACTGATGAAGTAGTTATCCAGCTGAGTGTTTTTATTCTTTTTTTTTTCATGAAGTGAATTTCAAGTTTATTAAGCAAAATTAGAATAAATTTAAGTATGGGGAAAGGAGAGGAAAGGGGAGAATAGAGGAGGGGACAAGAGGGAAAGGCGGGGGAAACACTTCTCAATAGGGATAGTTATGGGGTGCATCCTTGCCTGCTGCTGTGTCTTTATTGATGTTTAACCTCAGAAAGAAAGGCAAATGCAGACTAGCACGGTTGAGACCTCAGAGTGGTATTTCTATGTTTGAAATAAATACTTGGAAGCCTATATCATATTTTCTAAGAACTGACATTATCAAAGTCATTAGAAAAACCATTAACCATGGCTCAGTGCCAGGTAGAGCTTTGAAAACTGAGGGTAGCCTGGGCCCTCTTTTTCTGCAGAGTCAGTGAGTGGTGGTTAAAGAATAACCAGTGGAGACTTGGAGATGGCTCAGTGGTAACATTATTTTCTGCTCTTCCAGAGGACCAAGGTTTGGTTCCCAGCATCCATGTTTGGTGACTCACAACCTCCCACAACTCCAGACCCAAGGGATTCAATGCCCTTGTCTGGCCTTTGCAGGTATCTGTGCACATGTGGCATACATGCACACACAGTGAAACTCAGATAATGGCATTCTTGCTAACAAGGTGTATTCATGTTCTATAATTTTATGTTTACTTTATAGAAAGCCTGTGCAAGCTTTTGGATACCTTAGAAACACAAAGATAAAGCCTCTGATGAATATAAACCCAGAAAGGTTTACTGCTCTATTTTACAGGCTTTAAGTCAGGGTATGGTACTCTATTATAGCTCTATGCTACCTGGAGTTGAATGCCACTGAGTATTTGCAAGCTACACTGATGGTTTATGGCACTGGTGCTTCTTACAGCATGCTGTGCCAAAGCCATAAGTACCTTAGTTCTTGACCAAGCAATGTGTAAGTCTTGCTTTTCTTTATGCATTTCATATGTAGACAGCCAATTGTATCTGTCAGCAGAGGTAAGGCTATACTGACATAATACAAACCCCCTGTCATAGAAGCTTCTATCTCACTCAGATAAAACATGCTGAGGGCCAAGAATTCTGTATGAGGACAGCTGTCCTCCATGTGGTAGGAGAGATATTCTGGTTTGTTTCAGATTTCTATAACTATTTCTAAAACTCTATACTCAGTAGTCACTATTTTGGTATATAGAGAAAAATGGCATCAATATTGCTAAAACTCTATATTCAGTATTCACTATTTTGGTGTAGAGAAAAAAAAATGCCATATTTTCTTCCCTTTTGCTTCTGTCCCTATCCCATTTCCTCTGCACATCAACATGACCTTGTCAAGACTTCTAAGGAGAAAGCGCAGACAAAGGGTACAACTAGTACAACTACTGCCTCTACAGGGGAGTAGTCCCTTCCACTCCCATTTCATCAGTCACAGTAACTCCTTCCTAGCCACAGGGAAGAATGAGAAACAGAACAGTGTGAATGTGTCTGAAAGTCTTAGTTGATCTTGCTGAGAACTCTTACAGTAGTTGGATCTGTGCTTTGTGATTACCATTTTTGATGAGACAGAAAAGACAATCTTTTTAGTCTTGTTGTTGTTTTTGTAGTTCTGTACAGAAGGAGGTATATTCCCCAAGGGTAATATATTTCTCTCTGGGTTTTTATGGTTTCATATCAAATGTTTCCCTAAGCATTCATATTGATATAAACCACCCAAGATGTTATTAAAGTGCATGTTCTAGGTCAGGGGGTCTGCAGCGAGGAGGTCAGGCAATGGGGATACTGCTAACATGGAGCGCATACTTCAAAGAGCCAGACTTTGGTCTATAACAACCCCCGTTGGCAAGTGAAGCATCGTGATTTCAATTGGATTCCCACTGACATTGAAGTCATTCCTTTTTCTTCTTCTGTACATCTGAATTAAGGACAGTGTCTCAGAGTGATGGTTGTCAAACATGTGGGAAGTCTGTCGACGCAACTCAAAGCAAGCTTCTAAGAGATAATTGGCTTTGCATTCACTCATTTTAAAAGAGGACAGTTAGGGATAAAAGAAATCCAATTGAACAGTCCAAGTGTTCCACTAAATGCCAGCATCTCATTATAGTGGGGCCCACACAGCAGGGACACTGCACAGGAGAGAAGATACCGAAAACATCCTTATACTCTTGGCTCTTAAGAGCCCTTCCTCGGATCAAATGTAATTTGTGCTGAGGAGGTAGTGACTGTCTCAGTCTGAACACTTGTTACCATGCTTCAATTTTGCCTAATTATTAATAGAACACTTACTTTTTTTCCTGATCCTTTACTAATTAAGATTTTTGCATGTTTTCAGCATTGCACTTAGCACTTAGGATTTCAGAGGAGGTGCCATTTGGCTACAAGCTGCAGATGGCCTTCAGAGGGCTGCATCAGGGCTGTGTGGATGTGTGTGTGGGCAGAAATGAATCTGGACACCATGAGAGCACTCGAAGGCACTTCTCATTATACCCAGAGGCTATTTTTTTCTTCCTCATTTGAAATGCTAGCCCATGGATGACAGAACGGGTATATCACCATAAATTAAAAGCCCTGCCTCAGACTTCTTATTCTGTAGGTGTAATTCAAAGAACTGTCACAAAGAATACCAAAGCTATATATTCTTTATAGCAACTGTCATAAAAAAATCCCAATTACTCTAAATTATCACAAAATTGCTTCAGAATCAACCCTGGACCTGTTGCCCTTGATTTTCTTGCAATTAGTTCGAAGGACAGGAGACAGAGCAGTAAGTTTCGGGGTATATTATATAGCAGTTACATTTTTCATGATCAAAGAGACTTTAGTTTACAGCTTTCTTCCTTTGAACTAATTCACTGAAGGAGACAATAATTTTAGGTCCTTGCCTTATTAGGCTGACACTCAATTTTTACAACTTGGGCATATTTCACTTCATTTCCATCACTAAAATATTTAAAACTTTAAATCTTAGAAGAGGCATGATTTTTATGCAACGAACTGAAACTCATGGGTATGAGCCCATAGGAGCCCACAATGCTTGGAGGTAGCCTTGGCGAAGTTTCTCATGTGAGAGATACAAATTTCAATGTAAACACACCTGAGTTCTTATGACCACCTAGCCAAGGCAAGGAGACTCCTTTTCATACTAGGCTGCACTGGAAGGAATAGTCCAGAGACTTAAAGATATTGCTCTTATCCTATGAAGATTAAACCCTATTTCCCCATCAACAGATTGGCAGGGGAAGTGCAACCCAAGAACTCAGAGTGTCCCACCATGAGTAAACAACTTAGACCAAAATGGGCTCAGGATCTCTTTGTTCTCAGAGTGGTACATACTAGAAAATCATTCACAGACACTAGAAAGAATAGCCTTAAATCCTAGAGTTCTTTAAGGTACAATAATCTAAGAAGTAGAGAAAGAGATTTAAGTACTTGGGGAATTTTAGATCTCAGGCCCAGCCGTAGATCCAGGGACTGCTGTGAGTCTCACCTGCCTTTGGAGGTTTGTGGTCTGAACGCTGAAGCAGTAGGTAAATCCTGTGTGTTTAGCAGGGGCTTAAGAACATCTAGTAGGATCCCTGAAAGGCAAAAATAAAGCTGGAGCTGCTGTAGTAACCCATGGAACTGTGAGATGGATGAAGCCAAGAATGCTGCAAGCTATGTAGGTTAAATCCCACGCTTAGTGAGGAAGTTCTCTTTGTCACTTGGTGATTGTGATAAAGATGCAGTAAGTCAATACAAAGACAGAAATTCCATCCATACATCTGTACTGCATCGACCTATCCTTGCTTTCATCCATCTCACCTATTAAGAGAAAAAATATGGACATATATGGATTATGCTTTTTTCATTCTGTGTTCTGGTAATATTTCTCTCTTCCAAAGCACAATTAGATGTACAATAATTGATTTTTTTTACCAATTACAAATATACTTTTATTTATAAAATATATTTCAGTTGATGCATAAAATATAGAGTTGGGCATATAATAGGTACCAGGCAGTATCAATGTATGCAATAAATGATGCTCAAATCAGATTAAGCATATTTATATCCATAAATATTAATCTTTTTTACAGGGGTTCAGAGTTATTTAACCCATAATTTCTGACATTTGAAATTCACATCACATTGTTATATATAGTCACTCTACTGTGCAAAACAGCACACCAGAACTTGCTTCCAGCTAGCTTTGAACCCACGGAGCAGTCTTTTTCCATTCCCCACTTCCTTTGCTCTCTCTGGAAGCCACCATTCTATTCCTAATTTATGTAAGGCCAACATTTTAAACTCTATATATGAGTGAGTTCATGTGATAGTTATGTGTCTGGGTTGTTTTTATTATCATACGATCCCTATTTATCTGTATAATAGCAATTTTTGTTCTTTTTATGGCTAAATACTATTTCAGTGGGGATATATTCCACATTTTCTTTACCTGTCTATCAGATGGTAGATGCTGAGCCTCTTCCCAGCTCTTCGCTACCATGAATAGCGCTGCAGTGAACATGGGGGTGACAAAAATGTTTCTTTGACATAAGGACTATTATTGTCTTTGGGTGTATAGATCTACTTTTAGTTTTTATGAGGCACTCCCATGCTGTTTTGAATAGTGGCTATACTGGGCTATATTCTATGCATAACATGGATTTAAGAGTTTCTTTTTTCTTCCCTTTCTCACCAATCCATGCTATCTTTACTTTTTCTGATAAGATCCTTATGGAGTGTGATGATACCTCAGTATTCTGATTTGCGCTTTCCTGACATTTGGTGGGATTGAGCAGTTTTTCACGTACTGTTGGCCAAGAGATGTATTTGTACGTATGCATTTTTTGAGGAGGATAGATGGATAGTATGGTGCACAAAACTTGGATCAATTTAACTTCTCAAGGCCTTGTATTCCTGAACTCCAAATTACTTGTTTTTTCTCCACACTTGGATTACAGTCATCCCTTTCAGTACTCAGTTCTGTATTTGTGAATTCAGCCTTGCTCAGGCTGAAAATATGAAAAAAAAAATATGACACTTCCCTGTGTCATTATTCCACAAGCAATACAGGATGACAGCCATTTATAATGCAGTTACATTATGGTAGGCATTTTAAGTAATTCAGAGGTGGTTAATTTATTTTTGTAATACATACATGGTTAACTAATTGATCTTTTTGTTTTTGAGCTCATGACACTCCTGTCTCTGCTTCCTGAGTATTAGTATCATAGGCATGTACTATGATCAGAGATGAATTTTAACCCTGTATTACTGAGTAAAAAATGTTGCATATGCTACAGAAGTGCTCTAGTATAAACTAATTCTCTGACCCTATAAATAATTTTAAAACCACACAAGAGGATGTGACATTATATGTGACTACTGTGGCACTCATACAAAGGACTTAACCAAAGGGGAGTCTAGAACCAATCCACTCTAGATACTGAGGAAAGAGTTCATTAAACAGCAATGCAGTTTTTAAGATTCATTCTCATTTGTAACGGATGACAGTCTGAATCCTCTAAAATCCCTAAAATCCCTGTGTAAATTCCTAACACCCAATATGATAGAATTTGGTTATATAGAAAGAATTAACAATGAGATTGTAAGCATGGGATCCCACCCTTACAAGAGTAGTTTATTCATAGGTAGTCATATTAGAGATCTCTTTCTGTTTACATCAGGAAGTACTGCCCGCCCCCATGTTCCAGGATAAGGCTATATTAATACACAGAGAGATGGGTTACAGAGAAGGCCTTATGATGAAACTGGCTTTACCAAATCACTTAAATCTGTGCTTGGAGTACCAGAATCTTAGACTCCCCATCCTCTAGAACTGTAAGAAACAAATTCCTGTCGTACTGATTAATGTATCACTCTTAACTCTCAAAGCATGGATTAAATGAGGAAATCGCTAATATTCAAGACTGGGCTTTCTTTTGCCCTTAATAGAATAACATCAGAGAGCTTCAAAGCAAGGTGTTTCCTTCCTAGATACTAAAACCACCAAATTTCAGGATGGAGAGATGGCTCAGCAGTTAAGAGCACTGACTGCTCTTCAATCCAAAGGTCCTGAGTTCAAATCCCAGCAAACACATGGTGGCTCACAATCATCTGCAATGAGATCTGACCCCTTCTTCTGACGTGTCTGAAGACAGCTACAGTGTACTTACATATAATAAATAAATCTTTTAAAAAAAACACCAAATTTCATACACATTTTCCCAGTATTTTTGTTGTTGTGGCTTATTTTTGTTATTATTGTTTGTTCAGTTTTTGTTATTTTTGTTCCATTTTTTTCTAGCTGCTTTGTTTTGTTTTGTATTGTTTTGTTTTGTTTTTCAGGACAGGGTTTCTATGTATAGCTCTGGCTGTCCTGGAACTCACTCTGTAGACCAGGCTGGCCTCGAACTCAGAAATCCACCTGCCTCTGCCTCCCAAGTGCTGGGATTAAAGGCATGCACCACCACCACACGGCTCTAGCTGCTTCTTCATCATTCTGCCTATCACTTAGTTTGATATCCTGAATCTGCCACACACTTCTGAGGACAGCATTTCTAGTGCTGATGCTACTCAGGTAGAATTGAAATTTTTAAGAGGCTTTCAACTAGAGCAGTCCTTCTCTGTATTGTTTAGGCAACCTGTTCCTAACAGATGAATGCTTCTCATTGGCCTTCCCTTGTCCAAGTGTGCTCTTCCCACTCCCTGTCCAGCCACCAAAGAATGTTTCTTTTCTACTTGCCCATATGCCCCAGGCCCATGCTATAATAAATGCCTACTTTATGCCACATGTCCTCTATTGTTTGTCATGTCCACTGCTTTCTTACTTAGGGTTTTAGTGCTGTGAAGAAACATCATGATCACCACAACTCTTATAAAGGAAAACATTTAATTGGGCTTGCTTGCAGTTCAGAGGTTTAAACCATCATCATCATGGTGAGAAGCATGGTGGCATGCAGGCAGACATGGTGCTGGAAAATGGCTGAGAGTTCTACATCTGGATCCACAGACAGAAGAGATAGCAAGCTTCTTAAACCTCAAAACCTATCCCTAGTATCTCACTTCATCCAACAAAGCCACACCTACTCCAACAATGCCACTCTCTATGAATCTTTGGAGGCCATTTTTATCCGGACTACCGCAACTGTACACCATATGCCAACTGTGTGCCATGTATCTACTCTATGCCATGTGTCCACTATACCATGAGTCCACTACTCTGCCATGCTTCCACTTTATACCACGTGTCCTCTCTATAAGGTGTTCACTGTATGCCATGAGTTAATTTCATCACTTATTAATTAATCTCACATATCATTTTTATATTGATAAACTTGAAGGGTGATTTCTGTTCTCATCTTATATGACTTTTGAATTGCATTCAAAATGGACACTGCCTTGAAACAGATTTGACCCTGTATTAGTTCCCCACAGACTAAGTCTTTCCTGTGTGTGCCCATGCTTCTCTCCATGTGCTGCCTCTCCTCTGTAGACTCAGCACCTCCTTTTCTTTGGGTCAGAAAGCTTTTCAGAGCTTGGTTCACATCTGTTCCTTGTTGTACTCTGTGGTCTCTATTTAGGAGATAGCATTTATGCTAAGACACTAATCGCTTCTCATAAATGAGTGACTTGGAAATGTCTATCCACTGACAAGATCCTTGTGGGCTCTTTGGTGCCCTCCTCCTCTTTTGTCTTAACTGCTTTTGGTTGAATTCAAGACCAAAAAGGTAAAATTAGCATGCAGGCTCTTACTTCAAGCCTGTCATTCTTCACGGGCTTTCAGCACCTTTGTGACATCACCATCCATCTAAGACATGCCATTTAGAGTCTTGAGAACCATTCTTTCATCAGCTCTCTCATCCTTGTTTTTACCAATTCCAAATATTGGTAAGAGAAGTCCCAGTTGGATCCAGTTACATTCATTGTTGTTCTGCTATGCAACCTGCTGCCTTAATGCCATCCATTCCACACTGAGGGCTCATCCCCTCTCACTCTATATCAGTGATCTGCCAGGCTTAGCCAACCTATTGCTGGAGCAGCCTTCCCAAGAGCTGAACATTATAGTCTGCTTTACCCACCACAGCTCTAGCTTCAGCGCCCTCTGTATTCTTTTTCTTTACATGAACATGTTTTTCTTGTTTGATCTTTGAATTTCCAGCATTACCCCTTACATTGACATGTCTAAATGTGTTCTGTCTTCCCTTCCTTAAGGCCTCCTCATTGCTTCTCTGATGCCCCCTTTTATCTTTAGGACCTTCCTGTGCTACAGCTGCTCTTACCTTGGCCTTCTCTCTAGCTGCATTGCCCATCATGCCTCTGTATGCCCCTTTGGCTCCTCCTCTCCCGTCCCATTTATACAAGTACTTCGGACAGTGTTCCTTTTTACTACTTCTTAGCTCCATTTGCAGACTGGATCTAATTCTATTTCTACACAGGCTCATGGAGCAGGGCCAGGCCTTTAATTTCTCTCCACAGAATTTGCAATGCTGCAAGCAGAGCCTGCTACACATTGGAAGTTAATTCATATTTATAAATGAACAAATAGTTTTAATCTCATTTTTATGAAAATGAATTGCACAGGACATTGGTTATTTGCTTGTTGTGAGTACACTCTGGGTTTTCTGGAGTTCTACAGACAATTCCCTAGATGATTGCCTTTGTCCCAAAGTGACCTTGCATCTAGTTCCATGTAGGCACTGCCATTTCTAGTATTTAGGATGCAGCCCAGAGCCTCAGACTGTTTACCTGAAACCAATGATAATCATTGAAGAACATGTAAATTAACATCAATTACTTGCATTTATCAAGATTTTCATTTAAACTCATACTTGAGTTGCACACGGGTGCATAAATTATTTTTAAAACTGATTTTCACAGTAGAAGACCTTGTAATTAGACTGGGGTGAAAGATGACTGACAGAGAGGAAGGTGGAATTACTTCTGTTACTTGATTTAGAAAAGAGCCCAAACACTTTGGTTATGGTCTTGTGAGTTTGCCAAAATCAGATGCTAAGATTTGATAGGCTTGACATGTGTGAAATTGCACACATGTGCGTGCACGCGCGCACACGCGTACGCGCACATACACACACACACATAAATGGGGTCATGTAAGACCTTGGAACTTGGATAATCAATCAAAATAAAAATTATCTAAAGATTATTAAAAATAAAAATATCCCATTCAGTTGTTTTACTCATGGGTGACATATGTTGGACACATGATACTGGAGTTTGATTAAATTAGATCATATGGAGATATGGAAGAATCAAATACAATAATTCCTATACTTTGAAAATGGCATATAGCTATTGATTTATATGATTTAAGAAAATTATTATTTTAATTATTTGTATGCATATGTGCCTGTGAGTATGTACATATGAGTGTGGTGCCCACCAAAACCAGGAATATCAGATCCATGGCAGCTGGAATTACAGTCAGTTGTTAGTTATTAGATATTATGACTACCCTAAGGCAGGGGAAGGCCAAATAGTGTTTTGGAGATGAGAGTTCCATGATTAATAAGCAATGGCTTACATTTGGGAAACCATCACCTTATTCTAGAAAGTTCTGGCTTTTAGCTCGAACTGCACGCTAACTTACCTTTCACAAGTGGAGTGTGCCCTCTCATCTAAACCATAGCAACTAGGGGACAAGATTCTTTTCTGTACCTTTGGAGTATCCCACTGTGCATCTCCTGTCAGTGTTAGGATACAAGCTCAGGCCTCAAGGTTGGATTTACTCTGCTACTTTAATTCCTTTCATGGTACCTTGACAGAGTGCTTTTGAAAATTTGCTTTTCTCTGCATCAATGATTTGTCCTTTGAAACAGAGAAATAGTGTTTGTCATCTGGCATTTGGAGTTCTCACTATGCCATGTGTCCCTTCTTAGCTTCATTTTAGGCAGTAAATCAAGAAAAGTATTGGCTTGCCTTGCTCAGGGAAGAAGTGATTCCATGATAGTATCTTTCAGTGTTAACTTGTAAGCACAGGAGTTTTCTTTCCTGGAGAAAAAATTTACATAACATTTTTATGGATTATTTGGGAATTTCACACCATGAAACCCAATCACACTCATTTCTTGTGACCCTCCTCCAGCTAAGAACTGGTTCTTTCAGACCTTGCCTTGCCAGAAATAGCCATGCCTCTCTCTAAGTTCCTGCTACTAGCCACGCCTCTCTCCAAGTTCCTGTTATGCCGGAACTCCTGCCTCCAGTGACTGAAGATTGGCCCATGAGATGCTGACGGACTGGGGGAGGGGTTTTCTCTACCTACCTGCTTGTAACAAACTTAGTTTAATAATGATGGAGGACTGAAGACACACCACGCCTTGGTTTCATTTTTTAACCCCTTCCCACAGTCTGGTTCCCTTAATTTTTCGCAGGCTCCTACTCCCATTCCAGAAGATCTGTTCGTGTGTCCACAGGCAGCCACAATTTCTGAGTCCTCTCAGGTCTACCATCCCCAACCCTCTGGTACCCACCCTGAAAAATATAAGAAGAATGAACAACAACAAAAAAAGGATTGAAAGAAAAAAAACCCAAACCAAAGGAACAAAGTCCAGTTTGTGGTACCATATACTCCCTGGAGCATGCTCAAACTCCCAGCTAACCCTTAAACAAAAACAGAGTCCTTCCCCAGTTGCACCCCGGCTGGAAGCCGTCAGCATCCACATCATGTCTTTTAAAAGAGTTCTCTTTAGTGGTTTTCTGCCTAGGCTGTTATATTTTTAGGGAGCAGCATTGGGTAGAATGGGGGTTTTGACAGAAGATTTCTATGTACCCCCATTCCCCACTGTGAGTCTGCAGACACTGATAACTGCTGTAGACATAGCTTCCTTGTTCTCTATAGACAGCAAGAGCATCGATCCCTTCCACAGAGTCTCTGTTGACAGCATATGCCATGAACCCCAGCATGGTCTCTGGTGGAAGTACAGACATTGACATGGGCCACAGATCTCAAAAGAACCCCCAGCTGCACTAGGACCACTGACCTAGATGTGGCCTTCAGTGGCAGTACAGACCACAGACCTCAAAATGGCCTCAGATTCCATCACATCCACTCATGTCAACATGGTCTCCTGTGGCATCATGGTCATAGACATCAACAAAACATCAGGTGGTGGCACAGACCACAGGCATATGTATGGCCTGCAGTGGTAAGATAGGCTACAGACATGTATATGACCCCTGGCAGCTATAGGACCATAGATATCTACATGAACCTTAGGCTTCAACATGGTCTGGGGCAGCAGACCACAGATACCAACATGGCCTTCCAGGGGCAGCATGGACCACAGAGGTCTTTCAGGGAGGTCCAGCCCAGAAACTGAATCATTCTTCATCTTGAGCATGTTATCATTGTTTAGAACCAAGATGATCATGTGGCTGGGCATTGTGGGTGGGGGCTGAGTGTGCAGAAGCTCCAGGCAGCTGCTCACACCCTGTCAGTCAGTCTCAGCTAGGACATATTTTTCTGACCACAGCAGCTGTGTTACACCTATCACCATGTCTCTAAGTTTGCCCCTAACTGCTCTGTTCTTCTATCTTTCCCACCTCTTCATCAGATACTCATTTGTCCTAGTGGCCTTAGAAACTACAGTGTGCCACATAGTATTTTGTTATTTTTTTTTTTGTTGTTTGTTTGCATACTTGTTTTTCCCCCAAACAAATCCCCCACCCAAGTATTCATTGTAATGAGTCATTGGTCTGGTACAAGGTTTCTGGTATCTAGTACACTGTAAATACCGGATCATCACTGAGACTTGTCTCTGATAGCCTGTTGATACCCAGGGACAGGAGGTTGTTGGGGCTAGGCAGGGCAAAAGGACAGGTTCCGTGTGAACTCGTACCTGCTGCACAACTCCCCAGCCTTGATGGCTACCACTCCAAGGCTCACTGGGCTCAACCTTTGTGCTTGCAGCCTGGGCAGTACTGCTACACCACATTCTCTGTCTCCCAGCAGGGCAAGCAGCATGGGCTGCAGTCATCTTGGCTGCATGTTGGGGGCCAAGTGGCAGGGGGCCTAGGGCTGGCCCTATTCAGTATTGACCTATTTCTACAGAAGCTCCAGCTCACCACATGTCTCCCTGTTTTTCAGTGCTGGTCACGCTGTAGCTCATACAGAAACATCGTTTTATGCTTGCAGCCCACTGGCTGACACCTGGTGTCTAGGGGTATAGAAGGGTGTGGGTTAGTCACTCTCCACATCAGGCAGCTCTGATCCACCATTTTTTCCCCCAATTTTAGGAGTCTACTTTTAGAAAGTATCTTCTCATAAGACCTGCTTTTTTCCTTAGTTGTTCTGGAACTATTGCAGGCTCTGCAGACTCCTTCTGGAGCCTAGGTGCCCTCAGAGGTCCAAGGTGGGTGCTGATGGATGCCCCTTTTTTTGTTTGTTTCCTGATTCTGAAAGTATGTTAACTCATGTAAAACTGTTCCTTTGCTTTTCTAGATTTTTTGAAGGCACTTATTATTTTTAGTAGTCTTTCCTACTTCCAAACAGTAAGAGGTTCTGCTTAGCATTCTCCATATTTAATATTAAGCTGTATCTTTACTTCTCAAGCAATACAAGCAGTGCTTACCTGACTAACCTCTATTATGTTCCCAAGGTGACATTACTGGTAAAAGTCCAGACTAAAGGATTTGATCTGATGTTTAGTTGGTGGATTAATATACTTTTTGATCAATCTTTGCTGTATGGACCACATGGTTATTTGTTGTATGTATATGTATTTTCTAAATTTGGTAAACCATTTAAATTTTTTTCACCTTAAAGTAGAGATCCCAGCTCTCAAAGCAGAATCCCAGAGCCGTGAATAGAAGAATAGTAATCTGTTTTTAATATTAATTTTGAACTGCTGTAAGAGTCATATTTCTAATTATGTAGGAAAAAAACATGCTTTGGAATGGGAAAAGTTTGATTTTCTAGCTCTTGTGTGCTTTGAATACTTGTAGGTTGTGCTATGTTTGACATAATTAGGTTAGTGAGCATAACAAGAAGCAGTGTTTTCAAGTTATATATAAAATTGATGGGAAACAATGAAAGGTAAACAATATGTTGATGTTTTAAACTTCCTGAAGGCCTGGGCTAGGCTTGCCTTGTAAACTATGGTATCTAGTTAAATCTGAATCTTAGCTAACAAGTGAATAATTTAAAAACCAGAATATGTGCCAGATGCTATGTGGAGTAAATTTATACTGACAAGTCTTGTTTGCCATGCATTTTCATACAAGGGCACCTTACATTTTTATTTGCTAAATTTGTCAACTCAACCCTAGCCCAACTTCATAGATTTCCTTTTGGAAAACTAGTTTTGCAATCAGACATCTAAATTGTAGCCAAGAAGTCTAGCATTTCTACAAGTCAAGTGAGTTTAGAAATGGGATTTAATGTTCTTCTGAAAATGGTCAGAGATAAATACTTGAGATCATGCGAGTACCCAGATGAAGCTATTTATGTCAAGTTAAGACCCATAATGAAAAGCAACCTTGTGCAGAGTTGCCCTGGAGACAGCTGGCAGGGGGCCCTCAACCCTTATCCCAGCAGCAAGGAGGATGCTACAAGCTTCACTCCACCCTGTGTCTTTTGGAGTTAAATCTATAAGAGTGGATAGTAACACAACACAGGGTTAAGAGAAACTTAGAGATGCCATAGTGCTTCTTGCAAATTCCATGGCGATGAAGTCTCTGCCCTGTCTCTACCTGGTACCCCTGCCTCTTTTTTTTGATCCAAAACAACACATTCTGTGCCAGTCACAAACACTATGAGGAGATGCTCTCCAACTCTGCCTCAAAGTTCAGCACAGGACTTTAGACTTTATAGATACTAAGATATTATATAAATAAAGAAACCATAAACCAAGCACAATAATGGCAAAAAATATTCCCCTAAATACTCAAACAAAGCAATCCAAATATCACAGCAAGGCGTTTAGATTCTACTTATCAAATGAGATTTTTAAAATTATTTCTTGGAACTTCCTATAGGTCCTTCAGTCTAAGCCAAGATAAATCTAATTTCTACCCTGGGTCTTCAGCCTCAACAGTAGAGCTCACCCTGGTTTAGAACTGGTAGGATACCCTGGGTCCAACATTTCTACTGATGTCTCTGGGAGATCTTTAGACCCACAGATTAGAGCATCTCTCAGTTCTCATTATAGAGGCTTCTTTTTGCCATAGATAACAATTAACACTGAGATCTACAACTGGTCAACCTCAACTTGTACATTTATCAAAATTCCCCTCCTAAGTCTTGGGATTATCACCAAAGAAGGGGTAGAAAGACTGTAAGAGTCAGAGGGAGTAGACTTTTGCAACAAAACAGTGCTTTCTGTGCATGATAGAGCAATTGCATACCTGGCCCCACAGCAGCTGTGACTGCATGTACAATACCTACACAGGATTAAGCAAAAATCTCAGCACAGATAGTGAAGGGCTATGAAGTCCCACCCCTATATGAGGAGCTATTGGCAATTGATGGCTACAGGTGAAGGGAAAGTCTGTTTCTTCAGGAATGAGCTCTCTGAGAAGCTGCCCAAGCACATACAGGTAGAATTCAGAGGACTCCATGAGTTAAAGACAGGTCCCATGGAGTTGGGAGTGGGAAGGGTAGGGATTGAAAGAAAGGGCACGGATGGTGGATCTGATCAAAACATATTATGCACATCTATGAAATCCTCAAACAATAAAAATCATTGTAAAAAGACTGTTATTTGAGAAAACAGGACTTGGAAAGTGCTGTACACTGGGCTTATAATTGTATTTTCAGAGAGGAGATTGAATTCTACTGTGGGAATGGCTCTTTACACTGCTGCTTAAATCAACCCAGCCAGTCCCATGCTAATTTATGTAAGCAGTGGCATTATTAAAAATCTTGATAAACATCCATTTTCCCTCTTAAGTGCAAATTGATGCGAGTGAATGTGTCTCCATTAGGAGGCTGTAGGATGTAAAAACTTCCTTAATTTACTGCACCCATTTCCTTTGTTTCTGTAGCAGTTTTCTTAGTTCCCCACCTTCAGGCATTTTCTTTCAACTTCTCTAGTTGTTCCCATAAAACCTTGCTGTTGAAAACCAAACCATTCTGAAATTAGTCAGGATAAAAAAGACCTGTAACTTCATGTGGATGACTGCATGTGAATCACATGCACACGTGTGTGCACACATGCCTGTAATGGATCAAAAGCCAATGTCAAGTGCCTTCTTCAGTTGTTTTCCACCTTTTGGGCTGAGGGGTTTCTCACCAAGGCTGGAGCTCATAGGTTGGCTAAAATGGCTCTATTGACATCTAGGGACCTTCCTATCTCTACCTTCCTGGTGCTGGGGTTATACATGTCCATTACTGTTCCCAGATTTTTATGAGAGAATTAGTAGATCCAAATGCAAGTCCTTATATCAAGCTCTCTACCCACTGAGCTCCTGGCCACGAGCATTTGTTTTTTGTTTTTGAAGTATGCGTCTTGCTGTGGCTGAAACAAAATGTCAGTGATCTGAGTTTTGATTCAGAGACATGCTTGGTCACACCCTAGGATTTTGTTTCAGTAGTAGAGATCAAATGCAGATGTCATAAATTCCAGGCAAGCACTAGACCGCTGAACCACAGCTTCAGCCCATATGTTGTACAAAACCCTAAGTTCTAGTTGTCGGGTCCAAAGGAGACTAGGCTCTCTGTAATTCTCCATTTCTCTGTCGACAAAGGACCTATCTGTGGTGCCTATCACCATAGCAAAGCACATGCGGACCTCCAGGCAGGCTCACTCAGGACCTGTGGCTCTTCTCAATTCTACTTATTTCACTTTGTCCCCTACCCTGAATTCTGCAGACCATGGACTCTGCTTCCCTTGGCATATCATTCCCATCGCCTGCCATTTTGGCCATGTGCTCTCTTTTGTCTGACAGTTTTGCCTTCCTCTCTTGGCCTCTCTCTTAGTCTCTTTTGCTAGCACGTGTTTGTCTTCCTCGCTCCCTCTCCCTTCTTTCTCTCCTCTCATGGCCTAGTCTGATGGCCATGTTCACTTTATTACTTTCTCTTCCTGCTCTGGCCTTTTTCAGATGCCTCTGATTCCACTCTCCCTCGTCTCGACTGAACCTTGTTGTCATGCCTCAGTTTATACATATGGGCCCCAGCCTTCCATTTATACACTAATATCCATAAGCTGTCTAAACGGATGATTCTCAATCTCACACATGTAATCATCACCAAGAATATCATTGATACAGCTCTTTGAAACAGCTATAACCTTTTGATGAATACAAACAGGTTTTTGATAGAACAAACTTCTTAGGAAACTTGATCACTTTTAGCTCCAGAAATAACTATCCACTTAATGGTAAAACTTGAACTAAGAGAAATATATTCAGAACACTGACACTTCAGTCAAAATTGTTATTGTAACAGAAGAATATTTGAACTCTAGGCAAGGGCTTTGACCTCTGTGTCCTCCTGCCTCAAATAGGCTGTCTGGCTGTCAGAAACTCAGAAGACTTCCTCTATCCTCTGACAGCGTCTGCAGTGGAAATGACAGGCTGTCTTTAGAGGAACAAAATGTGGCTACCTGATGTACTATAGCAGGAGCCTCTGTTTTCCTATGGCGTTCCTGTGTGATTGGTTAAATTAATAGTGAGAGCCATGTATATCCTATCACTCCCTGGAGCTCTGATGGTTCAAGATGAGAAACTTTTGCTCAACACTTCTGAGGTAGAGGCAAGCATGATGTTTTTATTACTGTGGTTAGACTTAAATTCCTCCGCACAGGTTTATCTTGTGCTGGGCAGCCCAGTGAGTAGTGTTTCTCTCAAGAGGCTCTACAGAAGTAGGGGAAGATCAGAGAACAGCCAGTTACCATGGTCACTGTTCTCAACTGTGTTTTTGGAGGCAGCAGCATTTACAAGTTTTTACTACTTTTTCTTCTTTACAATGTACTTTTATTTGTTTGTTTATATTTAGGGTATGACTGTGTATAGGTCTGTCTGTGTCTATGTCAGAAGTATGCTGGCATCTACAGAAGTCAGATGCTGGCTCCCTTGGAGTTAATTACAGGTGGGTTGTGAGCCCCCTGCCTTTGGTGCTGGGAATCAAATTTGGGTCCTTTGCAAGAGCAGCAGGTGATCTTAACTACGGAGCCACCTCTCCCGCTGACAGCATTTCTAAACCATACAGAGCTCATTGCCAGGTACCACTATCCTTATCTACACGTGCTCTGAGTGATAACAAAACACAAAAGTATTGTTTGTATAGAAACCATTCTCCCAAGTCCTATTTGCACCATCCTTAAGATGCTTGGGTTCCAGCTGACCGGCTGAGCTGATTTATGGGTCTTAAGTGGAGATAGATCTAAATCATCCCTGGATCTTCACCTCACAGGAGCAATGGATCTAGTCATCCTTTGATCCTCACCTCATAGCAGATCAATGAAGGATGGATCTAGTCAGCCCTGGATTCTTACCTCATAGCAGATCACTGAGGTTCTTGTTTTACTTTTGTTACATAATTGTTTTAAAGTCTGAAGAAATTATTTAACACAGGGGATTTCCTCGTTATTGAGCGAGCAAGGTCAAGTAATGCTTGAGACCTCCTAGTGGAGCAATTTTAATGATGTCAGCTGACCTTTGGCTTTTCCTGTTCACGAGTCTCAACAGACCTTCACTCTGGGCTCTGGTGCTAGGTCTCCTTTTTCCCCATGCCATGATCTTTTGGGACTTGTTTAAGCTTCCTTGTAGAGATATTATGATCCAAGCCAGATATTTGTGTTACATTCTCTAGCACCAAAGGCTACCATTATTCAAAATGGTCCACTCATAACTGGATTAAAAGTTATTCTCTGTGGTTAAGGTGTTCTTAAGTGTTTATATACTGACTGGTTCTTCTAGAAAGTGTCAGTTACTTTCTTGTTGCTGTTTGAGCTAAAAACAACAGAAACATTTTTTTCATTTTTGAGGGAAAGGAGTACAGAGAGAAGAGTGAGTAGGTACATGTGTTTGCTTCTGCTCAGGGAGGTTCAGGGAGCAGGTATCATTTGTGAAATGTTTTCCTTCAGGAGCAGTTTAGAATTTGTTTTGCTGTAAATTGAGCCAGAAGTTTGAAAATAAGAAGAGACTTCATAAACACTTGCTCTCTGTATAACCACCTTGTTAAATAAACGCAGCATGTGGACCGATTTCGTTTTTCTAATTTCGTTGTACGCTTGGGAAAGCAGAAGGTGTTTTGCGTTATGCAGAATCTGGCGTTTGGTTATTTGGAAAAGAGAGCTGTTGTCCTTACTGGGTCGCAGTGAATGACTGCAGATGCTGAGCATAGGTGACCGTGTCAGCAGTGAAACCATTGCCACCCGGATTGTGAGACATTATGGGAGGCAGGAAATAATTTATTTTGCTAACCCTCACCTTCCCATGTGCAATTTGTACCTGTTGAAGCTGAACGTGCATTGCCTTGTTTGAGCCTGTCCTTGCTTCCCCTCCACACAGTCTGTCTCTTTTATTTGACAGACGTGCAATGCTTGAAGCCTTAAGTTCAGATGAACATTATTAACGGCAACCTTTACAGTCCACTGGGGATTAATTTCATTTTCCTCGCCTGTGTTTTTACGATAGTTTCAAGATGGTGGAATGTAGATTCAGTTCTTATGGAGAAAAAAAAAAAAAGAAGAGAAAAGAGGGGAAAAAAAACAGTTTAGACAGGTTGATTCATCGAGCTGCCCATCAGAGACTGATGACACCCCTCCCCTCCCCTCTAAATTTAAATTCCAAAGAAAATCAAAACACACACTCTGATCCCTGTTTACAGCTTCCACTACCATGCGATGCAGGAGTGCATAAAAACATTGTGGGAGCAATTTGCAGACCAGACAACAGGTACATTCTTATGTAGAAATAGATGGAGTTTTAACAAAATATCTTCAAGTACTTGTGCTTTCCTTAGCTGTCTCCTTGATGAGATGTATTAAATAGACGTGTAGATTGCAACATTCTTCCAGAACTGGAGTGTTTTGCTGGTCAAATCTTCTAGGTTCACGGAAGTTAGGAGACTGTTCGCTGTCTGTCTGACCTGGCCACTTGGCACTTTTTTTTTTTTTTAAACCTGTTTGGCCATGGTCTCTGCAGTATAAGGTTTCTTCTATTTGTCCAAGCTGCTTGGGACCCCATTTCAATGTTGCAAAGGCAGGGAGAGCTGGAATTCAAATGTATTGTAGATATGCTAATAAGAATATGTTCTTTTAAAAGCACGGTTTCGAAAGCAGACCTCATACAGAAGGAGAGGCAGAGCGGAGCTTATTTTACTGTTTCAGAGTCTGCAGAGGATGACTGGTACCCACAAGAAAAATGAAAATGTTTAATTTTTACACCTTCACCTCAGCTTGAAATGCAGATGAAAGTTGAAATTTTATTTACAGCTTGAAGGCTGCCAGGACTTGATGACACATCATAACGAAATATGGGAACCCCAATGGCAAAATTGATCCTTTGTCATATATCAGGTACATAAGAGAGAATAAAGCCTTAAACAGGTGCAACCCTTGGATTCTGCACAGTGCTAATTTATTTAATGTATTATATGACTACTGGAAGAACACATTGCAAGGCCTTAGAGTCTTCTGGATTAAAGACCAGTGCAGAGAAATTGACCACTGGGGATACTTTTTAAAAATATCAAATATATTGCCATCACAGAGCATTTCCTCTAATACTAAATGTGCATTTGGACCACATGAGAACTCAAGCTTTTCACAGAAAGATAGGGATCAAGAATGGGGCTAAGGAAATTGAGTCACTGTAGTTGCTGGCATCCAGGTTAGAGGGCAATGGCTTCAAGCTTTTTAATAGCATTAGTGCTCTGTAGCATGAACTCAATTTGAAACAGGCACACTTCAAGAAGAGAGTGAGGTAGAGACCTTTTCAACACCTCATGGCTCTCTTGTGTCTTGCTTCCCATCTCAGAAAATGTCTGCAAATTTAACCCCATCCATAAGAACACAGTGACAAAGTGAGACAGATTCCAGCCCCTGTTTGTGTTTGGATTTGAGATCTCCCAGGTTTGCTGGGTCACTATGATGCTTCTTTCCTTCTGTGTTACTTGGCACAGTCAGATATGGAAACCATTTCTCTGAATGGCTAGATTACACAAGAGTATGAGGAAGGGATGGGAGTGGGGTGGGTGTTGGGAGCTGGGCTGGGTGTAGGGAGCTGGGCTGGGTGTAACTTTTAAAATGTGATCACATACAGTCATTTTCTCTGGATCATTGCTACCATGGAAACATGGTAGAGAGAAAAGATAAAAACATCATAGCTTCTCACTTCTTCATAGATTTAATAAATTTATAATCAGTTATAAGGCAGGATTGTTTCATTTTGTCCTAATTTTTTAATTCTTCCATTTCAGAAAGCCATACTTTATTCTATGTATAACAACATTAGAATTTACATATTAAATAAAACTCTAATAGAATGATTTGGTGTAGTTGTAAGAAGAAAAGCAAGGGAAAAAATCAGGTGACAAAAACCATTTCTCCAGAGCAAATCATTATTATTATTTTAAAATCAACTTTTATAAAGCAACAAATATACTCAGTGACAAGACAAATAAAATTCCTACTATACTAATAATGGTCAGTGCTACTAGAAGAGAGTCTAAGTTTCAGAATCACTCTCTCAACGAAATAGCACATGAATTATGATTCTTAAAATATATTTATTGGCTATTTTCTTCAAAGCTTTAAAAAAATTGAACAACTAGATGACTATAACTAAAGGAATGTTAAATGTTCATTTGTATGGATATGGTATAATTAATTGAGTGGCAGTGACATTTTATCAGAATAAGAATACTGGAAACAGATAACATGGTCTCTTAGTTTCAATTTTTAACTGCTTGGTGACTTTGAAAAACTCAACTAGCCTCTCTGAACTTTCCCTTTTTTGAAATGGAAACATTGCCAAAGAATCCTTACAAGATGGTTTGTGTGTAAGTCCTATGAGTAAGAAGCCAGTGCCTGGATGTTAGATATCATTAAGAAGTAGTTTTCAGCAGGTCCTAAGAAAGCATTGCTTGTAGATTAATTAAAAATCTATTAACCATGATATGCACAGTGGAAAACAAAGTGGGAAGGCAGGGGCAAACAGACTTCTGAAAGATGGGGACAATTATGTAAATAGCTTGAATATATTGATTTAATGCTACTTATTTTTAGCTTGAGTAAGTTTGTAAGACATTTAATGTCACATTATATCTTAGCTGGTTGGATTGCTTTAATTTTCCGTGTAATTTTCAAGGCAGTATTAAACAGCCAATAGCTCCGATATGGGATAGAATCAGTTATTTTACACTAAGGAGTTATCATTTGGGGCAATGGTTTTAGAGAAATGTACAACAATAAAATAGTTCTTAGATTTATGTTGTTCCATCCCATTAGGAAAAGATGCAGAAGAGAATAACAGTGACACCCACATCCTCAATGATGTGAGGATTCTGTCCATGACTTGCTATATGTAACGTTCCCTCTTCAGGCCATGATAAAAGAGATTGGTGGCTCCATAGTTGGCCGAGGAAGATTATTAAAGTACGTAATGTTCTTAGTTGGAAACAGAAGAATCGTTCTGTATATAAGCCTGATGATCAGAATATCATTGTCTAATAGTCACAGATACTAGGGTAGAATTTCATTGCTAAAATATATAAATTTTTAATAAAACTTCTAGAAATCCCTTGGCTGACAAGGAGCATATATGTAGCCTAAGAAATAAGACACGAAGAAGCTGTTTCTTTGGACATTCATAAGAGGGATTTTAGGGAGGCCCATGAAAGGCAGCAGTGCTTCACGAAAACCTAAAAAGAAGGCCCTAGGGGCTGTCCTTGCTGAACCCCAAAATGCAGACGTGTTTACTTTCTACAGAGGAAATTCCAGTCACCTAGACTCCAACAGAAAGAAGAGAAACGGCTTCTCTCAGTCCCATCAGGGCCTTTCTACATTCCTGAGGTCCACAGGAGCTGGCAACAGGAGGCTTTTCTCGGCATCTGGTTTAACCTCCTTGCTTTTGGTCAGTGGAATAAATAGACTAAAGTTGTTTGTCAGAGTTCTACAAATATTTAATGTCCCAGAGAAACAGAGTAGGCATAATGAGCATATACTGAATGCCTTTTTCTTCTTCTCTTTTTAAACAGGATATTACACTTCTTACCTTGTACCACTCATTTGGTTATTATATCCACTTTACATGTAAGAGAAAGAAACATTCAAAAACAAAGCAAAAAACCCCAAACCTCATGTATGCTAAATATTTGTGCCTCTTCAGCTTAGAATGTTTTACTTTTCTGGTATTCAATACTCTTTGGAACTATAATGATTTTGGTAAATTCACCTTTAGGGCCCCAGTTTCTGATTCTTTTACATTAAGATTTTTCTACTTTTTGGAGTGTTGAATATGTCCAGATAAGAAAAAAAAATTAAGAAGGG
Organism: Mastomys coucha; assembly: GCF_008632895.1. NCBI lineage: Eukaryota > Metazoa > Chordata > Mammalia > Rodentia > Muridae > Mastomys > Mastomys coucha. The sequence goes on along the minus strand of NW_022196895.1, from coordinate 45,202,791 downwards.
AAACAGGAGGAAGATTCAAATGTAAGTAAAGGATAATTTGTGCCAGGATGAGAAAATGAATGAGCAGAGGAATATGGTAAAGTTGGTGTGGGGGTTGGAGCACTGTGAATTTCCTCTAGGGCACAGTAAATGTCCAAGAGTCTAGAAAATGAAGCTGGACCTTTACTGGAAATTGCAAAATGCTTTATAGACCTGAAGAAAAATCCTAATGATGTGATGAGGAATGGGTTAAATATGAAAACGGCTATTAAGAGTTGGGGATGGCTAGCACCTTAGGCCAGGGGAGTCCAGTTGCAAAGAAAACACCTAACACCAGAACCACATTGAAGCGCCTATTCAGAGAGGAAGCTGGTTTTGTAGGGCTACAAATCTAAGCCATAAATGAGGCCTGCTTAGCCTCATTAAACCCTAGTAATCAATTAATTCCAGCTGGGACTCAAGGTACAATGGAACAAACTATTTCCAACATGTTTCAAAGAAATGTCCAAAAGCAGGTAAAAACACTCCCCGCGGAAATAACTGTAGCTGTTGTCATGTGCTGGGTTTTGCTCATGGGGAGTGTCAGGGACGAGTTTCTGTGTAAACCCCAAGGCTCTAGAGATTTGTCTAGGGGAGATCTTTCCAGTACCGTGTATATTAATGTACGACACAGAGTTCATCAAGCCTCAACCTTTGAATGCCTATTGATATTAATTGGCCTGTTGTATGACTTGATATGTATTTTAAAAATGAAGGAAGGAAATATGTTTGTTTGTATGGATTTCACAGTGTTAAGGTAGAAGATTAGTTGTTCGATATTCTGGACTGGCCTTGTACTCTTATAATCTCAAATGTTCTACAAGTACAAAATTGATTGTACTGGCCCATACTCAATGTGTTTGAATGAAGTGTTTATACATCATTTTTTATTGATTAACTGTTCTCATTCACAGTTGTTTCAAATTTTAGCCTACTTCTATAAAACTATGTTAATGGATTAAAGTGTTTGATAAAAGCAGTGATAATAATTGCAGGATAAATGGATCTCCTAAAATAATATTAATATAAAACATAAATATGTATAGTCTCAGAAAATACTTAACTACAAATAAACAAAAACTAGGATATTTAAATAATGTCTATATTATATAAATGACCTTAAGAATATTTGAAACAAGGTCTCATTCTGTGGTTCTGTCTGTCCTGGAGCTTCCTTTTGTAGACCAGGCTGATCTCAAGCTCACAGAGATTTGTCTAGTATGTTGAGATAATAGTGTTACTAGCAGGATCCAAGAGATATTCAATGCAAGGAGCAGACTGCTTCACAGTTTCTCTACGCTGAGTTAAAGAAACACTGGAAATTATCAAATGGAACAAAGTTACTGTCAGAGTTTAAGACAACTTGTAAGACTAGCTTTGCTCCAAGATACACTGACTGTCTTCAGGAAACAGATATTCTCCAATGTTTTTGAGATGAAGATGATATAAAATATTTTGCATTATATAGTACAAATTATTATATCCACAATTTCAGCTGATAAGTCTTTGTGACACTCGTTGCTTAAAACTGAAATAATCAGTACGTTGCTTTTATGATATAGTATATTAGGGTTTTCATGAAGAACTGTGGAGAAAATGGCTCAAACTAAGAGTTCGATTCCTACTCAAAAGCTGCTGACATCATTTACTCATTCCAATAAGTCACTGATCACCACGGTTAGATTTAGATACCTATATTTAAGTGGTATCTCCATGATGGCAGATGCTAGATACTTTCTAGGACCAAATGCAATGAAAGTAAATTTGTTTCATATTTTTCAAAATTAAAATATTTGTATGTATGTATACTAAAGACTATATCATAGTGGGATAATGGGAAGCAGTGTTTGATATGAGTGTTCTAATAGTTTTTGTATTGCTATTTACCCTTTTATCCAGAACCACCTAAATTTTATGCCATTTTTGTTGGTCTTTAGATTGAAAAAACATAAATCAACACAGATGAGTGCTTAACTTATAGCTAACTATTTCCCACTGAAATTATGCAGAAAGCTTGGTAAAATAGTAGAAACAGTATTCTTCCTATCACTGACAGAAGATTAATGAAAATACTGCCTGTTAGTTTTTGGATTGGCATACAAAGTACTTAGTTTTCTTATGTTACTTTCAAACACAATTCCCTGCTGTGGATTCTTTCTCTCTTTATCCTCACCCTCTTGTACCTCCCTTGCACACTTAAATTGTTTTCCATAGTGAGCAGAGATGCAAAAAGCCTCAATAAAAAAGCTGCAAAGCAAATTGAAGATCATGTTTAGAAGATCACATACCATGGCCAAGTTAGTGTCATCTCAGGGATGCAAGGTTGGTTTCATACGTGCAAATGAGTAATTTCTGCACCATAAAAATCAGGTTAAGGATAGAATTTTTATGGTTATTTTGATAGATGCAGAGGAAGCAGTTGATGAAGTTCAATATACCTCCATGATAAGTAATCTCAAAGGAACTAGAAGTAATAAAAGGCACATATAACAAAATTATAATATTTCACTAAGTAGAACACAAGAGGCATGTGTGTTTCAACTTTGTAACTTTAAATTATAATGTTTCATGCCCCCAATTAGAGAAAATATATTTATGTAGAGTGATTAATGAATATTTTATAGATAATGTGTTTGAAAATTATCCACATTTGATGAATATGATGAAAAATGCTAAATAAATACTTGAATGAAAGATCCTTTGCAAGGATGATGGATTTTATCAAATAATATCAAAAGTGAAACAAGAAAGGAATCAGGGTGCTCAGAAAACTTTATAAACAAAGTTCTGCTTACTATAAAAGATGTGACAGGAAGGTATCCTGAAGCAAACACATAGATGAAAAATAAAGACTGAAAAATAAGAGATTGAATAACACAATTCAGTGTTTTCTTGTTTGTTTTTGTTTTTTGTTTTGTTGTTTTTGTTTTTTTTTTTCTGATGCTGAGGACTGAACCTTGTGCTTGGTAAGCAAATACTCTACCACATTTTCTATATTCCCCGCTTTTGAATGTTTGACTCATTAATCCAATTAACAATTCTCCTATTGTTTGGGTGTTTCAAAGGTTAAGTGAATAGTTGATATGGCTGCGAACTAAGCCTAGAATCAAGATTTATCTCAGTCATAACCAAGCCATGGTTCCTCACTGAAGGCTCCTGACTGATGACTATAATATTGACACATTTTGTTAAGAAGTGTTGTGGTTTAGATCCTGTGTTAAAATAAACAGTGGTGAAATATCTCTTTAGGGTGTCAATTCTGCAGTATAACCTGAAGGAATTTTCTTGGCTTGATAAACCAAGTAAGTTGTCCCTCTATGACATACAGATCCTATAATCAATGAGTTTCCTTAGGAAAATCTTCAAGATGTACAGAGCCTTTGAAAAATGCTTAAGAATTTAAATATGTGAATGTCAGAGAAATTAAGGAGAGACATTTTGTAAGATAAGAATGCCCAACAGGCTGGGATGCAATACAAGTTTAAAAAAATAAAAAGAGTAATGCAGAAAGTGATTCAACTCTGCTAAGAAGTCAAGGAAAACAAAAATGGAAAATCCCACATGGGTTTCCATGCACAGAAGTGGTCTTCACATTCCAGAGTCAATGGAGTTCCCAGGGAAAAGCAGTGACTGGGTCATTAGAAATAAATGCAAATTTAGACCAGAATCTACCAGATGCCCACTGAGTCTCAATCTAGTTAGGCTAAAATTAGCTATACTAGCCCCTACATCCTCTGGGATCTCACATAAAGAGTGGTAGGAGGAGGACTGACCAGCCAAGGCATCATCTTTCTTTGTCCAGTACCCACTATTTTTATTATGGGTGGACAGAGCCAAAGTCGGGGTAAGGTATCCTTAACCTTTGTTTTCTTCTCTCTGGATTATTTGCTGTCCCATGTGCTCTGGTCCTAGAAGCTGGTTCTGTCATAGAGGGGCACATGTGTAGAGCTATGTGTGGGCAGATTTCAGTATGCTCTGCAGAGCATCAATGTTCGAATAGAGAAGTAAGAGGAAAATAGCTAACTTATTATGTGAGACAGTAGAATAATGTGTAATTTAAAAGCAAATATTGCTGTTCCATACTTTATGACATCATCAATAAGGTATTTATTTTTTCTGATGAAAATGTTTATAGCATTTTTTTTTCTTTTAAAAAATAAAACTTAAATTTTAGACCGAGCAGGTTGCATTTGTATATTAAGGAACACACATGCACATACATGGTATTTAATTATTTGTCTTTTTTTTTTTTTTGAAACTAGGATTTTTTCTGGGTCATAGTTAGACAGTGAGTTACTTAATAAATACCTTGTAAAATTTTTAATTGAAATATAATTATAGAGTTTTCTTCCCCCCCCCTTGCCCTTTGCATGTCTGATCCCTCTTCCATTTCACAATTATTTAAGCTTATAAACTGCCATACCAAGCTCAAGTTCCACAAAGAAATATTTTTATAAAACAATTCTTAAAAGTCTATTTCTAAAAGATGTCATGTGGAAAAAAAAAATCTTGGCCAAACAGAAACCTCCTTTTTTTACTGCCTAACTCGATCTGTAAGCAAGTATTTACTTAACATTGGAGTGGCAATAGGTGTTCTCCAAAGAAGCCAACCCAATATATGGCTAATGGATCAATGGAAGTTGAGGAGCTGTAGAGAAAGGTAGATAAGAGAGGGTTGTCTGGAGTTGTTCTGTGTAGGTTTTTAGACCAGAAATTGCAATATCAAAATAACCACAAAGCCCGTGCCTGGTGAAGTTTTCATTCTGCTTTGGTAGAAAGGATTTCTCTGTCTACTTTATAGGGTGCTCATTGCCTTCATAAGGCAGAATCATTTTTGACCCAACTACCCCTGATGGTTTTCTTTAAGGGATTAAGTTGAGTGTGAATTTTAGCAATTGCAAATACCTGCACAAGTTTGGGCCTTCCAACTTTCTGTCAGGTCGTGGAGGAAGTACCCAGGAGGCCTCATCCCTCTCAGAGGAGGCAGTAACTGCTAATGGTTGCTGGAGGAGCCAGTGTCATTTTCTCTAATGATATAGCCACTGGGAGAGCAGCTAGGAAGGAGTCCACATGGGAAGAAATGGGTTATCAGAGGTAATAGGATGCAGGTGAGTATAATCAGAATATAGGGCACATGTGCATGAAGTTGTCAAAAACCAGCAACGTGAAGTTCAGAGAGCCACGTGCATTCAAACAATTGCTATTGTATCTCCAGTGCTGGGCTTTACATGACCTCAACTATGGGGCTTACAGTTTATTATGCTGCTTCATCCAAGGTTTCAACAATTTTATTTTTGACTTGGTAGATACGATATATGCATTTTAACACATTTGTGATTAAATCTGAGTCACTAATGATGTATCAGTGTTACATCAAGGAAAGAAATAACTTTCTCTTGGAGACATCTAAAGAAGAGTGAGTCCAGATTTGAGTGTCCCCATTCACATTCCCTGTTCTTCCACAGTCCTCTGTCTGTTACATGAGTCTGAATTTATGTCTGCTTGAAGTCTGTCTTACGGATCATTTTGTTCCTGTGTCTTTCTGTTGTATGACATGTGTGGGTCTGTGTGTGAGTGGCGTGTGTGTGTGTGTGTACATGCATATGTCTTCCTGTTGTATCTGTGTATGTATATGTTTGTCTCTCCCTAATGAAGAGTTTTCTCTGAACATAGAAAACATCACATGGGATAGAAATTGCATACTTCATAGAAATCTTTAACAGAGTTTTTACAAGGAATCAAGTTGCTGGCTCCAACTGATTTCAACTCACACAGATAAGAAACAACATCATTGTTTATCAGCTAATATTCATAAATGGTTGTTTTTATGATAGATTTCAGGATGTTGGTTTCAACTACTGTGTTTGTTGCTTTCAGCAAATGATGAATAAGGCATTATTTGGGTCAAGGCAGTGAAGCATGCACATAACTTCAAACTGTAGCTATGCATTAGCTTAGGTTTTAAAAGTTGATTACAAGTGAAATCCAAAGCAAGAAAAGGTCAACTGCCACATTATTTTCTTAAAGGCTAAACAGACAGTATGCTAGAAGGCCTCAAGCTACATTGTCAGCTCTGCCTGTGAGGGCCAGCAAAGTTCCAGTCTCTGAGAATGTAAAATAGACTTTTATAATATTGTATTCCCACAACTGTATTCTATGATCTACTTTCTAAGAAAATGAGTATAACAAGTAAGTGTTTTGGTTTCAAAACAGAATCACATTTGTTACATTTGCATAAAAAAGTTATTCTTGATTCATGTATTCATTTTGTCCCTTAAATGCTCTTAACATCTAACATGCTAAGTTTCATCCTGGGCTCTGGGGAAGAGATAAGGGATGCTATTCGGGTCTGCTATGAGGTTGCTTACATTTCTACTAGGAAGACACATCAGACAAATATGTAATATTTTAAATGGTGAGAATTGATATACAGGAAGAAAGAAAGGTGAAAGTTAGAATTGATGAAAAGTTCATAACTTAGGGTCATATAAAGAGACTCATGGGAGACTAAGCAACTGTGGCTAGAGCCCAATGGTCTGGGCAGGGGTCTGCAACTGTACCTTAGGACTGAGCTTGGGGACTCTCACATTGACTTGTACTATCATGTCTCTGTTTGTGTAATTATTCCAGCGTCACAGCTTGGGCAAAGACTTGTGATAGCTGGCCCAGGTCTCATGCCTGTTCTTGGGCTTTGTGGAAAGATAGCTCTCTGTTCCTTGCTACTTCTTGTGAGAACATGGTTCTAATATCTACTGATATTTGGTTTCCCTCAAAATTGGGCTTAACAGATAAAGTGCAGTGTACTCAATCATATTTGAATCTCGCATTAATGAAATAGATGTTTTGCATAAGTATGCTTATCTTTAACTCGGTCTCCTGTATTTATCTTTGCTACATCTGGCCAGTTTTCTCCAAACAGGAAAGTCATTTTGATCCTGGACATCTAAAAATAAAACATCCTCATTTAAACAAGTTAAATGTGAAGGTTTAAGCAAGAGCAGTGCACAAGCTAGTATCATTATCTTGTATATCAGTATTATAATAGGGGTATGTAGACAGATCCATAGAAGAGAACATCTGTGATGGCAACTCCTTTTCTAACTAGACATGGGATAAATATATTTACAAAGCTGTAGTGTTAGTGGTTTGGAGCTAAGTTTTGAAAAGAGTAGTGGCTGGTAAATAAGAAAATGAAATTTATTAAAAAGAACACTGTGAAACAAGTCACAGAGTCATGAAGTGACTGACAGGAATTAAGTCTGGTTTGCATAAGGCAGTACACTTGTGTGTGAAATAGGGAGCTTGGAGTGAGACTGAATAGTTCCGTGTAGCAGGATAAACGGGGATCTTTAGGATGTTTTTGAATCAGAGTGAAATTTTCAAAGTGTTGTTTTGCTCCAAGGCTGCTATTGATGAACTTAATCCTAGCTGTAAAACTTGTTAAGGCATCTTGATTCCCCAAGAGAAGAGACAATCACCTTAAGCCCAGAAGTTAAATTAACTTCACCACACCTCATGGTGTGGGTACATACTCAGAAGAAGAGTCCTGCCTTGTTTGGCAGTTTGGTTGTTAAGTTTTTGAGGAACCTTCAAACCATTTTTGTAATGTATGTTCTAATTTACATCCTCACCAATGTACAAGAGCATGCTCGTTACGCCACATCCTTTCCAGCCTTTATCCTTTGCTTGAACTGTTTTTATTTTGCTTTTGTAATAAAAACTATCGAGATGGTTCTTAAAATATTAATAATAAATATTGATTGATTAGTATGCATATCGATGTCTGAAGACAAGCTGCAGAACCCTGTTTTCTCCTTCAACCACAAGATTCTGAGAGATTGCACTTAGGTCATCAGCCTTGGAAACAGACACTCTTGACAATGAAGCTGCTCTTTGAGGGGCTTAATGTGAGTTTTCCTATTGTTTAGAGAACCTGAGAACCTTTAGCTCCCCCACTCCCATCCTCCCACCCTGGCATTTCCCTACACTGGGGCATGGAACACCTTCAGGCCCAAGGGCCTCTTCTCCCACTGATGTGCAACAAGACCATCTTCTGCCACATATGGGGCCAGGACCATGGGTCACTTCAGGTATATTCTTTGGTTGGTGGTCTAGTCCCTGGGAGCTTGGGTGGGGGTCTGGACTGTTGACACTGTTGCACCCTCCATGGAACTGCAAACCCCCTCAGCTCCTTCAGTCCCTTCTCCAACTCTTCCATCAGGGACCCCACACTCAGTCCAATGGTTGGCTGCAAGCATCCACCTCTGTATTTGTCAGGCTGTTGTAGAGTCTCTCAGGAGACAGCTATATCAGACTCCTGTAAGCATGAATTTCTAGGCATCCATAATAGTGGCTGGGTTTGATGACTGTATGTGGGTTAGATCCCCAGGTGGGGCAGTCTCTGGATGGCCTTTCCTTTAGTCTCTGCTACACACTTTGTCTCCATATTTGCTCCTGTGATTATTTTGTTTCCCCTTCTAAGAAGGACTGAAGCACCCAAACTTTGGTCTTCCTTCTTCTTGAGCTTCATGTGGTGTGTGGATTGTATTTTCTGCATTCTGAGATTCTGGGCTAATATCCATTTATCAGTGAGGGGAAAATTTCTTGAACAGAACACCAATGGCTTATGCTCTAAGATCAAGAATCGACAAATGAGGCCTCATAAAATTGCAAAATTTCTGAAAGGCAAGGGATGCTGTCATTAGGACAAAATGGCAACCAACAGATTGGTGAAAGATCTTTACCAACAGATTGGAAAAAAATCTTTACCAATCCTATATCTGATGGAAGTCTAATATCAAATATGTACAAAGAACTCAAGAAAACAGACTCCAGAGAACCAAATAACCCTATTACAAAATGGGGGAACAGAGCTAAACAGAATTCTCAACTGCAGTAACTCGAAGGGCTCAGAAACACCTAAAGAAATATTCTACATCCTTAGTCATGAGATTCCACCTCATACCAGTCAGAATGGCTAGGATAAAAAACTCAGGTGACAGCAGATGATGGGGTGGTTGTGGAGAAAGAGGAACACTCCTCCATTGCTGGGAGGATTGCAAGCTGGTACAACCACTCTGGAAATCAGTTTGGCAGTTCCTCAGGAAATTGGACATAGTACTACCTGAGGACCCAGCAATACACTACTCCTGGGCATATATCCAGAAGATGTCCAACATGTAATAAGGACACATGCTCCACTATGTTCATAGTAGCCATATTCATAATAGCCAGAACCTGGAAACAACCCAGATGTCACTCAACAGAGGAATGGATACAGAAAATGTGGTACATTTACACAATGGAGTAATACTAAGCTATTAGAACAATGAATTTATTAAATTCTTAGGGAAATTGATGGATCCAGAGGATATCATCCCGAGTGAGGTAACCAAATCACAAGTGAACACACATGGTATGCACTCACTGATAAGTGGATATTAGCCCAGAAGCTCAGAATACCCAAAATAAAATTCACAGACCACAAGAAACTCAAGAAGAAGGGAGACCAAAGTGTGGATACTTCATTCATTCCTAAAAGGGGGAACAAAATACTTATGGAAGGAGTTGCAGAGACAAACTATGGAGCAGAAACTGAAGGAAGGACAATCCAGAGACTGGTCCACCTGGGAATCCTTCCCATATTCAATCATTAAACCCAACACTATTGTGGATGCCAACAAGTGCTAGCTGACAGGAGCCTGATATAGCTGTCTCCTGAGAGGTTCTGCCAGTGCCGGATGAATACAGAAGTAGATGTCACTGCCATCCATTGGACTGAGCACAAAGTTCCCAATGGAGGAGCTAGAGAAAGAACCCAAGAAGCAGCCTCATAGGAGGAACAACAATATGAACTAACCAATACTGTCAGAGTTCCCAGGGACTAAACCACCAACCAAAGAGTACACATGGTGGAACTCATAGCTCCAGCTGCATATGTAGCCGAGAATGGCCTAGTTGTTCATTAATAGGAGGAGAGGCCCTTGGTCCTGTGAAGGCTCTAAGCCCCAATATGGGCGGATGCCAGGGCCAGGATGCTGTAGAGGGTGAGTTGGTGAGCAGGGGGAAAGGGAAGAGAATAGGGTTTTTTTGTTTTGTTTTGTTTTGTTTTTTTCGAAGGGGAAACAGGGAAAGGGAATATCATTGGAAATGTAAATAAAGAAAGTATTTAATAAAAAATTAAAAAAAAAAACATGTTGTCTTTTTTCCACTGGATAGTTTTAGCTCCTTTGTCAAAGATCAAGTGACCAGAGGTGTGTGGGTTCATTTCTGGGTCTTCAATGCTATTCCACTGATCTACCTGCCTGTCACTATACCAATACCAGGTAGTTTTTATCACTATTGTTCTGTAATACAACTTGAGGTTTGAGACGCTGAGTCCCCCAGAAGTTCTTTTATTGTTGAGAATAGTTTTCCCTATCCTGAGTTTTTTGTTATTACAGATGAATTTGAGAATTGCTCTTTCTAACTCTATGAAGAATTGAGTTGGAATTTTGATGGAGATTGCATTGAATTTGTATATTGCTTTCATCAAGATGACCATTTTTATTATATTAATCCTGCCAATCCATGAGCCTGGGAGATCTTTCCACCTTCTGAGCTCTTCTTCAATTTCTTTCTTCAGAGACTTGAAGTTCTTGTCATACAGATCTTTCACTTGTTTGGTTAGAGGCACACCAAGTTACTTGATATTCTTTGTGACTATTGCGAAGGGTGATTGTTTCCCTAATTTCTTTCTCAGCCTGTTTATTCTTTGAGTATAGGAAGGCTACTGGTTAGTTTGAGATAATTTTATATCCTGCCACTTTGTTGAAGTTGTTTATCAGCTGTAGGAGTTCTCTGGTGGAGTTTTTGGAGTTACTGAAGTATACTATCATATCATCTGAAAATAGTGATATTTTGACTTCTTCCTTCCCAATTTGTATCCTTTGACCTACATTTGTTGTCTAATTGCCCTAGCTAGAACTCTAAGTACTATATAGAATAAACATGGAGAGAGGGGTCAGCCTTGCCTAGTCCCTGACTTTAATGGGGTTGTTTCAAGTTTCTCTCCATTTAGTTTGATGTTGACTAATGGTTTGATGTATATTCCTAGGGCAGCTGGAGCCTAGTCCTATCCTAATTTCACAGCCTCGTGTTGCATGTCTGTGGAAGCAGACGACCTGGGTAGTGTCAGGGATCATGAGAGGCAAGCCTCAGGCATGTGTTCATGCTGGTGCAGGCACCGTGCTGCCAGCAAATGCACAGGTTATCAGGACAGGCATAGTGTGGCAGCAGCGGCTTAGAGTGTGTGGACTTATTGGGTACTGTTGTAAGAAAAAGTTCTGAGCCATGTAGATAGCGGTCACAGGCTCTGAAGCTTCAGGGCTCATGAGCCTTCATGAATTTCTGTGTCTGTCTTATGTTTTAATGTTGGATAATGAGATGGAGAGAAAACAGCTGGAATGACCCACACTGCATTGTCTGTACATGTGCTACGCTGAGGACTGTTTCAAGGTTCACAAAGGTTCTGGGGTCAGTTGAATTAATTAAGTAAACAATTGTAGAGGCTGGTGATGAAGTCAGAGGGAATGTGGTTCAGAGAGGAAGGAGTGACTGAAGTGTGTGCCAGGCTGAGCAGGCACCTGACACGCTATGGTGGCCTCTGTTTCCCTGTTCTGTCTTAAAGCCGTGGCACGGGAGGAGGACAGTGAACTGCTCCTACACCCACTCTTATGTTTACTATGTTTAGGTATGGACCTTGAATTCCTGATCTTTCCAGGACTTTTAACATGAAGGAGTATTGAATTTTGTTGAATGCTTTTTCAACATCTACTGAAATGATGATGTGGTTTTTTTCTCTTTGAGTTTGTTTATGTAGTGGATTACATTGTTGGATTTCATTATATCGAACCATCCCTGAATCCCTGGGATGAAGCCTACTTAATCTTGGTGAATAATCGTTTTAGCATATTCTTGGATTCAATTGGCAAGAATTTTATTGAGTATTTTTTTAAGGACATTCATAAGGAAAATTGATCTTAAGTTCTCTTTCTTTGTTGGGTCTCTGTGTGATTTTGGTATCAGTCTAATTGTGGCTTCATAAAATGTATTGGGTAGTGTTCCTTCTGTTTCTATTTTGTGGAATAGTTTGAAGGGTATTGGTTTTAGGTCTTCTTTGAAGTTCTGATAGAATTCTGCACTAAACCTATCTGGTCCTGGGGATTTTTTGTTTGGGAGAATTTTACTGACTGCTTCTATTTCTTTAGGGGTTATGGGACTGTTTAGATGGTTTAATCTGATCATGATTTAACTTCAGTATTTGGTATCTGTCTAGAAAATTGTTCATTTCATCCAGATTTTTCAGTTTTGTTGAGTATAAGCTTTTGTAGTGGGCTCTGATAATTTTTTTGAATTTTCTGAGTTTCTGTTTTTATGTCATCCTTTTTATTTCTGATTTTGTTAATTTAGATACTGTCTTTGTGCTCTCTGGTTAGTCTGGAAAAGTGTTTAATCTATTTTGTTGATTTTCTCAAAGAGCTCCTGTTTTTGTTGATTCTTTATGTAGTTCTTTTTGTTTCTACTTGGTTGTTTTCAGCCCTGAGTTTGATTATTTCCTGCCATCTATTTCTTTTGTAGATATTTGCTTCTTTTTGTTCTAGAGCTTTCAGGTGTGCAGTTAAGCTGTTAGTGTATGCTTTCTCAATTTTCTTTTTGGAGTCACTAAGAGATGAGTTTTCCTCTTAGCACTACTTCCATTGTGTCCCATAAATTTGGGTATGTTTTATCTTCATTTTCATTAAATTCTAAAAAGTCTTTAATTTCTTTCTTTATTTCTTCCTTGACCAAATTACCTTTGAATAGAGTGTTGTTCAGCTTCCATGAATATGTGGGCTTTTCAGTTGTTGCTATTGAAGACCAGCCTTAATCCTTAGTGATCTGATAGGAGGCATAGGATTCTCTCAATCTTCTTATATCTATTGAGGCCTATTTTGAGACCAATTATATTGTCAGTTTTGGAGAAGGTACCATGAGATGCTAATAAGAAGGGAGCATTTGCTTGGAAAATTGTTTTCCAGCCCTTTACTCTGAGGTAGTGTTTGTCTTTGACAATAAGTTGCATTCCTGTATGCAGCAAAATGCTGGGTCCTGTTTATGTATCCAGTCTGTTAGTCTATGTCTTTTTTTGTGTGTGTGTTTGTTTATGTCTTTTTATTGGGGAATTGAGCTGGTTGATGTTAAGAAATATTAAGGAATAGTGATTGTTGCTTCCTGTTACTTTTTATGTTATTTTTATGTTTGTGTGGTTATCTTCTTTTGGATTTTTTGAAAGATTAATTTCTTGCTTTTTCTAGGGTGTAGTTTCCCTCCTTGTGTTGCCATTTTCCATCTACTATCCTTTGTAGGGCTGGATTTGTGGAAAGATATTATGTAAATTTCATTTTGTCATGGAATATCTTGGTTTCTCCATCTATGGTAATTGAGTTTTGCTGGGTATAGTACTCTGGGCTGGCATTTGTGTTCTCTTGGGGTCTGTATGATATCTGCCCAGGATCTTCTAGCTTTCATGGTTTCTGGTGAGAAGTCTGGTGTAATTTTGATAGGTCTGCCTTTATATGTTACTTAACCTTTTTCCTTTACTGCTTTTAATATTCTTTCTCTATTTGGGGCATTTAGTGTTTTGATTATTATGTGGCGGGAGGAATTTCTTTTCTGGTCTAATCTATTTGGAGTTCTATAGGCTTCTTGGGTGTTCATGGGCATCTGTTTCTTTAGGTTAGGGACATTTTCTTCTATAATTTTGTTGAAGATATTTACTGGCCTATTAAGTTAGGAATCTTTACTATTTTATCCTTAGGTTTGGTCTTCTCATTGTGGATTTCCTGGATGTTTTGAGTTAGGAGCTATTTGCTTTTTGCATTTTCTTTGACTGTTGTGTCAATGTTTTCTATGTTATCTTCTGTATCTATCTATCTTCTGTCTCTTCTATCTCTTGTATTCTGTTGGTGATTCTTGCATCTATGACTCCTGATCTCTTTTGTAGGTTTTCTATCTCCTGTGTTGTCTCCCTTTGTGATTTCGTTATTGTTTCTATTTCCATGTTTAGATCCTGGATGGTTTTGTTCAGTTCCTTTACCTATTTGGCTGTGTTTTCCTACAATACTTTAAGGGATTTTTGTGTTTCCTCTTTAAGGGCTTCTAGCTGTTTACTTGTGTTTTCTTGTATTTCTTTAAGTAAGTTATTTATGTCTTTCTTAAAGTCCTCTATCATCATCATGAGATGTGATTTTAAATCATAGTCTTGCTTTTCTGGTGTGTTGAGGTAACCAGGGCTCGCTGTGGTGGGAGAACTGGGTTCTGATGAGGCCTATTAGCCTTGCTTTCTGTTGCTTATGTTACTACTCTTGCCTTTGCCATCTGGTTATCTGTGGTATTAGCTGCTCTAGTTGGTGAAGCTGACTGTGGCTTTTCCCTCCTGTAAGCCTCTGTGTCAGTACTCCTGGAAGACAAGTTCCTTCATTGAGGAATTTGGGTATGGAGAGCTGTGGTACAGGGTCAGCTCTGTGGTGCAGAGAGAAACCAGAAGGATTCTGTCCCCAGCTGAACCTTGGTTCCTGTGTCCTGAAGGATCTGGGATGGTCTCTTTTCGGCCAAGAATTTGAAGAGATATGGTGGTCTTACCTGCTTTCACAGGCTTGTCTGCACTCCTGGGAGACTAGCTCTCTCTTGGCAGTATTTGGGTATGTAGCTCTGTGGCACAGGATCAGCTCTGGGAGCAGATGGAAACTGGAAGGCTCAGGAGTTCTTTAGAAAAATGTCCATTGACATTTGTTGACCATTTTCCAAGTAGGTTTTCTGTTTTCTTGATGCAAATTTCTTGGTTCCTTGAGTATTTGTGGGTTTTAGCTCCACATCATACGAATTACAGGAATATCCTTTCAATGTGTGTGCTGACTTCCATTTGAATGCACACTTTGCTGTGCAATGCCTTTGGTTTGATGTTCCACTTGTTCAGTTTTGCTTCTGCTGTGTGTGAGGACAAAGATGAATGTATGGGAGAGTTTTACCCCTGCTTCTGTTTAGTTTGACAATCTAAGGACTTATATTTAAGTTTGATAACCATTGTGAACCAACCTGTTTCCAGTAGAAGATAAGGATTCGCTTAGAGACTTCTCAAAACCATGAGTAAGAATTGAAGTTTATTTTAAGTGGTTTGGATGCTTCTATTGAGATAAATATGTGTTGCTTTCACTCTTAACATATGATATGAAATAATAGATCTATGAATTTCTTAATGTTGACTTATTCTTATATTCTTTACCTGCAGAATGGATTTGATTTGGAGTTCCAAGTTTGATTTTTACGTCTATTGTCAGTGAAATCAATGTATTATTCTTCCTGTAATATTTATGTTTTGCCATGTAATGATGGTATTTCTGCTGTTATAGACAGCTTGAAGTTCCATGTGTTATTTCTATTGAATAAAATTATGATTTTAGAACATTTGGTATACATTTCTCATAAAATTTGTTACATATTATATTTACATTGCTGTAAGATTCTTCTTCAGTGGAATTGGACATTTTATGCTTTTTATTTACTATTTAAGTACTAATAAGTCCTCTCTTTCAAAGATGTGTCTATTTTATCTTTCTGTGTCATATCAGTTTGGTTTTTGGTGGACTTTTCCTGGTAGGCAATTTATTCTATTGTTTTCTTTCAATATTTTTGTATCACTCTGGGTTTGGCATGTCATTTAGAAGCAGCTTCTGCCTGTTAAACTTTATATTTTTAGCTTTTTCCCAACTTAGTATGCTTATTTTTATTCTTGGTAGGCTTGCATGTATTTTAAACTAACTCAACCAGTTGATAGAGTTAGTTTTTATCTTTTAAAAAAATTTATGATTTGAATTAATAATTATCCCTATCCTAAAATGAAAAAAGCCTTTTACATTTTCTCTCTCAAAAACATTTCAACCTTAAACTCAAGTGAAAGAAACTATATTGCAAGAGTCTATACTCACATTCACATACACATACACAAATATATGCATATAAATAAAAATATAGAAATTTGTACATATAAATACACACACATAAATAATAGGTCAACATAAATCTTTATTTTAAAAGATCAAGCAGTTATTTTTCCTTTTTTAAGTTAATCATTTTATTTTTACATTTCACGTATTACCTCTTTTCCCTGTCTCCCCTCCATGAACCTCCTACCCCAATCCCCTGCCCTTTGCCTATAAGAATGTACTCCCCCACCCACCTACCCACTCCCTTCTCACCCCTCTAGCCTCCCCCTTCTCTGGGGGATCAAACCTCCACAGGACCAGGCGTCTCCCCTCCCACTGATGCCAGATAAGACAGTCCTCTGCTATATATGTAACAGGAGCCATGGACCCGCCCATGTATAGTCTTTGGTCGGTGGCTTAGTCCCTGGGAGCTCTAAGGGGTCCATTTAGTTGATATTGTTGTTCTTCCTATGGGGCTACAATCCCCTCCAACTCCTCCAGCTCTTCCCCAGTTCTTTACTCCATGGTTAGTCTCCATCAAAGGATACAACAGCTTGACTTACTATCAGAACCAAGGCCATACATTTAGAGTTGATATTTATTTTTTTTATCATTTGCTAATTGCAATATCTGTAGTTTTGATTAAATAAGATTACTTATAACTGGTCAAAGTATTAAAAAGAAAGTAAACAAATAAATCATGAACTGATTATAAAGGACAATAGAAACTTTAACATAGTGTGCCCATTAATGTTATATTCATGTTAGGCATAAATTAGAAAAAGATGCTTCTAGCACGCATGCCTATGAAGACTAAGAGAATGGAGAGAACCTTAATAAAGGAAAAAATTAACATTTTTACAATGAAAGGTAAAAACTTTCAAAGTTTATAAAATTTTGTTTAATGTTTTATTGAATTTGTATTTGGAAAAGGGGGACTATATCACTTCAATTGTTTTAGCTGTGGATGCAAATGATAGGGCATTATTGATAATTACTATTCTAAAGATTTAGAAATCTAGTCTTATAAAATTTGATCTTGATATATTTTTACTTTATAGTGATCTGCAATGGAAAAGAGTTTAATATAACTTTAAAAATATTATTTTAAATTTCTATGTATGATGACCTTCAGTTCTTATGCCTGTTTTAGTTTAGAAAGGTTTAGCTTTCTCACTACTCTACCTCGGAATCTTATAATATTTTTAAAAAATGAATATGTGTCTATTTGTGTTTAAATTTGGAAATAAAAGTTGATAAATCTTAAAAAAAGAAAAAAGAAACTTACATTTTGTTTAAAATTTAACATATTTTATAAAGTTATTTTTTTCTCTAAATTTGGGAATTTATTTATTTATTGAAAATAAGTTCTTCTCTCATATAATACATTCTGACCAAAGTTTCCCCTGCCTTCACTCCTCTCAGACCCCCTCTTTTTCTCTCCTGATCCATTCCTCCTGTTTCTTTTGAGAAAACAGCAGGTCTCCAAGAGACAACAACCAGACATAGCAAAACATGATACAGTCAGACAAGACCAAAGACCTTCATACTGAGGCAGAGCAAGGCACCCCAATAGGAGGAAGAGTCCCATGAGCATGCAAAAGAATCAGAGACACACCCACTCCCACTCTTAGTTGTTTCACAAAAAAGAACAAAAACAAAACCCCACAAGCTAACCGCAATAACACATATGCAAAGTACCTGGTACAGACCCAGGCCTTGTGCTTGCTGCTTCAGTTTCTGTGAGCTCAGGTGAGCCCTGCTTAGTGGGCCATGTTTGTTCTCATAGTGTTCTCCTTTCCCTCTGACTTTACTGTCTTTCAGCATCCTCTATGGTTCCCTGAACTTCAAGGGGAAGGCACCAAGTCACCAAGGGGAAGGCATCTAGGTTATATAGTCTATCTATATAATGTCTAGATATGGGTCTCTGTACCCCATACCTATCTTCTGCTAAAAGAAGCCTCTCTGATTATGACTGGACAAGACACCAATCTAGGAATATATAGAGTACCAGGAATAATTTCATTGATATTTTTTAATCTACTTATTTTTATTTATTTTGCCAATCTTATTTGTTTCTACCCTAGGCCTCTGAGGTAAACAGTTTCCAGTCCCTGGATATCTAGGCACTAATCAGGCAAGGGCTTCCTATTGGGTGTGGGCCTCAAGTTAACCCAGACATTGGTTGGCCACTTCCTCAAATTCTGTGTCACCATTGCCCCAGTACATATAGCCAGTAGGACAGATTATAGCTTGGAGACTTTGTGTCTAGGTTGGTGTCAAAGCCTGCTGAGTACTTTCCTGCACCAAAAAGACTAAAACCTAGGGATCCAGCCTCCATGTAGGCACTAGTTTTAGCTCTCTACATTCAATGAGTTCTATGGATGTTTTCCTCAGCAATGGAACCCCACTGTCTGTTTTCAGAGGGCTATCCTATGTCCTAGGATCAGCCTGGTTTGTTTGGGAATCTGCATAGAAATCCCCTCAGCTAACAATCCGGTTGACCAATTGGATCCCCAGTCTACCACCTGGCTACAAACTATGGCCAGTTCAGACTCTGTATCTTCCATTGCTGGGGACCCTCACTAGGGTCACATTCATAGCTTTCAAATGTTTCCACTGCACAAGGTTTCCACACAGCCCCTCAAATGCCCCAATAGTCTCTCCCCACACTTTTCCTCCATCCATTCCACACCTGCCTGATCAACCCTGCTTCTATTCCCTCTTACTCTCAGTCCGTGAGTAAAATCTATTCTATTTCCCCATGGATCCCAGGGAGATCCATGTGTTCCCTATCCCCCCTAGAGCCCATCTCTTTACCTAACCCCTCTGGTCTGTGGACTGTAGCTTGATTATTATTTATTTAACAGCTAATATCCACTTTTAAGTGAACATATACCATATTTTCTTTCTGGGTCTAGGTTACTTCATCCAGGATGATTTTATTTTTCTAGTTGCATTCATTTGCCTGAAAATTTCATGATGTCATTTTATTAACAGCTGTGTAATACTCCATTGTGTAAATGTATCACACATTCTTTACCCATTCTCTGGTTGCGCTATATCTAGGTTGTTTGCATTTTCTGGCTATTATGTAATAGAGTTGCAACAAACATAGCTGAGCATATGTCCCTGTGGTAGGGTGGAGCATTCTTTGGGTATATGCCCAACAGTGATATAGCTGGGTTTTCAAGTAGATTGATTTCCAGTGTCATGAGGAACTGCCATACTGATATTCATAGTGAATGTACTAGTTTTACTTCTACTAGGTTGTGGAGCAAGAATATCATGAGTTGCCACTTGTGTTTTTCATCTTAGCCATTATGTTTGGTGTAAGGTGGAATCTCAGAGTAGTAGTGATTTGCATTGCCCTGGTGGCTAAGGATGTTGAACATTTTTAAAAATGTTTGCTAGCCATTTGAGATTCCTCTATTGAGAGTTTCCTTTTTAGATGTATACCCCATTTTTTAGTTGGATTATTTGTTTTGTTGATGTCTAGTTTCTGGAGTTCCTTAAATATTTTGGATATTAGTCCTGTGTTAAATAAGGAGTTGGCGAATCTCTTTTCCCATTCTGTAGGCTGCTGTTTTGTTCTATTGATGCCATCTTTTACCTGACAGAAGCTGTTCTGTTCTGTTCTGTTCTGTTTTGTGAGGTCCCATTTATTAATTGTTGATCTTAATGCCTGCACTATCAGTGTCCTGTTCACAAAGTCACCTCCTCTGCCAGTTCATTCAAGGATATTTCCTACCTTTTCCTCAGGTTTAGTGTATCTGGATTTATGGTGATGTTTTTGATCCACATGGGCTTGAGTTTTATGCAGGTGATAAATATGAATCTACTTGCATTCTTCAATATTCAGATATCCAGCTTGACCAGCATCATTTGTTGAAGAAGCTTTCCTTTTTCCATTGTATATTTTTGGCTTCTTTACAAAACAAAACAAAACAAAACAAAAAACAAACAAAAAAAAAAAAACCAAAAACAAAAAACAAAAAACAAGTGTCCATAGGTGTGTGGCTTTATTTCTGGATCTTTGATTCTATTACACTGATCAACCTGTCTGTTCTTAATGCCAATGCCATGTATTTTTTTTATGACTACAAACTCTGTAGTAGAGCTTGAAATCAGGGATGATGAAACCTTCAGAATTTCTTTAATTGTAAAGGATTATTTTTGGCTGTCCTGGGTTTTTGTTTTTCCATATGAAGTCAAAAAATTATTCTTTGAATGTCTGTAAAATATTGTGCTGGGATTTTGTTGAGGAATGTGTTGAATATGTAGATTGCTTTTGATAAGATGCCCATTTTCACTATATTAATTCTACCAATCCATGAGAATAGGAGGTCTTTTTGTCGTCTGATATCTTCTATTTTTTTTCTTCAAAGACTTGAAGTTCTTGCCATACAGGTCTTTCCCTTGCTTGGATACTGTTACACCACGAGAGTTTATGTTATTTGTGGCTTTTGATGAATGTTGTTTCCCTTATTTCTTTTCTCAGCCTGTTTTCCTTCTCTGAAAGAGATCAAAATTCCTGGATCTCCTTCAGGATCTCCTTCTTGTCTTATTGCTCTAGCTAAAATTTCAAGTACTATATTGAGTAGATATGGAGAAAGTGGGCATCTTTGCCTTCTTCCTATTTTTAGTGTAATTGCTTTGAATTTCTCTCCATTTACTTTGATATTGGCTACAGGCTTGTTGTAAATTGCCTTTATTATTTTTAGCCATATCTCTTGTATCTCTAATCTCCCTATGACATCTACCACAAAGGAGTGTTGAATTTTGTCAAAGGCCTTTTTAGCATTTAAAGACAATCATGTGTTTTTTTTTTCTCCCAGTTTATTTATATAGCAAAGCATAAATATAAAAATGCAAATTATAAAAATACAGTTACTGATTTTTGTATGTTGAAACATCTCTGCAGATATTTGGGTAGCACGTTGTTCTTCAGATTCATGCAGTTAAAAAACTTATTAAGAGATAGTATAAGACCTTCCCCAAGTAGTATAGAATATATTGTTAAATGAGTTTGGTTACTCTTTATCTTTTAAATGACACACTTTAGAGGATGGCATCCAAATCCTATGAAAACTGACTACATAGCAGTAACAATTTGAAATTCGTAAGATTCTCACATTTGTGTTCCCTGTAGGCACATCACCGTGCACAGAGTAAGAGGACTTGGCCAATATAACAGCTTTAGACTAAGGCATCTGTACAGTGATACAGAGTGTTGCAAAAGTTGCTGTTTCTTTCCCTTGAGCAAGGGTACAAGATTGGTCCCTGTTGGCATATAGCATAAGAAATCTTCTCAAATAGAATCTTTCCCTTAGATACAATTGAGTTCTCACCTGGTCTTATTGGCTTTGGAATGTTTTGTTTTATTCAATGATTTTGAGTTAGTTTGAGTACCTCTTTTTTCCCCTACAAGATGCATATAAAAAGTATGATCAGCTCTATAAAGTATTCTAATTCACAATATCTGAGTTCTTCAAGGGTCTGTGGAAGAGACTTTACAAGTGCAGAATCTAAATTTTATTTTTCTTCTTTATGTCAAAAGTGCTCATAATTTCAACCAATTTCAAATCTCTTTCAGAGAGTACTTTTAAAGTTTGTTTTGTGTTATTTTGGTGTTGATAATGTACTTTTGTCTGTCAGTTTTGAATAAGCTGTTAAAGTATACAATGTAGTGAATTCTTAGTGTGCAGTTTAGTGAGAAGAAATAGTTTAGATAGAATAGTTTTGCACATGGATGTAACAAATGTACAGTAAGAATTAATATATGCAAACAAATACTAACTTAGTAGATCGCATTGAAGACATTGAGAATGGAAATTTTTGGAATAAAGCTTTAGTAATTACTGTATCCATCTTTATTTTGGCATCTTTTCTGTAACAGGGTAAAGCCTCTGTTCTATGAGTTTTATTATTTAAAGAAAAAGCTATGCCAGAGATAGGGCCAGGGCACTGGGGTTGTGAGTGTACCATGGCATTTCTGTTATGATATCTGTTTTAAAAGGCTGAGAATATGGGTGCATTTGATATGCAGAAAGCATTGATATAAAGCACAGCTTTATTTCACCCAACTGAAACCACATAGTGGGCAGTACTGGGAGAACATTTGAAAGGCTACAAGCATTGGTTGAACTGCCTAATTTATCATAAATATCATAAGTGTGTCTAATTCAGTGACGGGTGTCCCGTCACTGAGTGTAACACCTGATGCATTGAATGAAATGAGAGTCTCAGGAACACATGAAAACAGATAAAAGCTGAAGCCAAGTTGTCAGAATGTAATAGCTAGACTCATGAGGCTCCAAAGTCAGCTGAGCTAAAACTCTCATTTCCCCTTACAAGTGGACTCACTGTGCACATCAACTTCAGTGGTGGATCAGAAGGGAAATTGGCTTTTCTCTGCATGAGTGTTCCCATTATGGGATTTCACATAATGGGGGACTTTCTGAAAGGTATGAAATTGATATTGGTGTCCCTCATTTGCACTTTCTAGAGAAGCTGTAGGGGAAACGTGAAGTCAAACAAATGAACAGTGTGTCCCCTCAGCCAAGGACTGCTGAGAGACCGTGGAGGGAACAGCATCCCAAAGCTAGAACATCAGTATCCCCTGCTGCAAGTTAGCTCTGTGGTTGAGTTTGGGGCCTCAGCTCTTTTCTAACTTCTGTGCTGATTTTTTTATTGGTAAGCCAAGCAACTGAAATTCAGTCTAAATGGAATTTCTTGGTCAAAATGAGAACAGCTGTGGATACCATGAGACACAGAGGTGGGCTGGCTGGTAGTAAAAGCTCATCACAAACTGCCAACCTTTTTCCCAAGCCAGGCAGCCTAGGGGAGGCATGAATTCTAAATTTGTCCCTTTTAAGATAAGGTGTGTGTGTGTGTGAGTATGTGTAGTAATGAACCTTTGATTACTTGCTTTCATTTTCTTTACATGCAAATATATATACACAAACACAAAAATGGTTATATGGAGAAACATACTATGTTTGTAAAATTTATAGATCAATGAAAATAAAAATAAGAGAAACAGAATTTATACATTGTCTTTCAAATAATACCTGCCTGTTTTCAGGATAAAAGTGATGTATGTCCATATTCATTTCAAATTCTACAGAGATTGAGGTTATGTGATTTGTGTTTTCAAGAAGAGATTTGTGTGTGTGGACACTGTGCACTGAGAATGCAATCTATAACATTCTTCAATCAAAATTGTCCCCTAATCATGCTGAACCTAAACCATCTGACATTCAGTCATTTGCTCTCCTAGATTAAGTCTTCAGAGAGAGCTGACACCTTGTAATACATGGCTGCTGTCTATAGGCCCATCTTTTATCAGATTCGTCTTCTGTAAATCTGGGTGAAAGCTCACTGTTCAGACACACACACACACACACACACACACACACACACACACACACACACAGAGTTCTTTCTGTGCCTTACAGTTCAGAGAGTTCTAGCTACATAGCCATTTGAAGAAGCTAGCTTAACCAATCTCTATTTACTGTGGGGAATTCGAGGGTAGAAGATGCATGAGAAATATTTGAAAGCAAAGATGAACGCCACCTGCTCATCATACTTCCAGTGTCAGGGGGAACAGAGAGAGAGAGAGAGATTAGACAACTCTAAAAATTTAGTGTCTATGTTGAAAGGAAAGAGTCGTGGTAAAAAATTCTGGTTCTTAAGATGGAGAAGGCTGTCATGTGTCAAATGGAGGATGATCCGTGAGATGTCAGAGCCACTGAAGTAGAATGACATTGAGGAATGGTAGAAACAGTGGAAGAAGGAAGGAGAAACTTGGCTCACTTAAGTGGGAAACCTGGGTCATGGGAAAGGTTGGCAAGCAGAGAGGGGAGGGAGGCATGTCACTGATATTTAAGAACTCCCTAAGGATGATAGAGTCATGAAAATGGCTTGTGATCACTTAGGTTGCTGGGCCATTGCTGTCTTCCTAAGAGAGTGCAGAAGTTGCTCTCTTGGGGTTGTATAGCAGGGACTTAGTGAGATCCTGGAAAAGCCCAGGTTTCTATAACAGATACAGAACAGAT
This sequence comes from Mastomys coucha, assembly GCF_008632895.1. Classification (NCBI taxonomy): domain Eukaryota; kingdom Metazoa; phylum Chordata; class Mammalia; order Rodentia; family Muridae; genus Mastomys; species Mastomys coucha. Next base: position 45,178,709 of record NW_022196895.1, on the reverse strand, counting down.
AGAAGGCTCTAGTAACTAGGTTTCTTTATCTCTTGTATGTCAGGGATATTTTAGGCCTGTGTTGAAATCTATTGAGAACTATTGGCCGACTTTGTTCAAACACAGTATTTTAGCTTGGGTCACAGGTACTATCATTAATTTTTAAGGGCTATTTGTCTGGTGTTCATTCTAAACTAAAGGTAAATTTAATCGTAATACCTGGCTGGTTTGCTTGAGTCAGTTTTTATTGATAAATTGGTAAGTTTTAGTGAATGCGTTCTAATAACATAATCCCTATGATTATCTAAGTCTTTGTTTTCTTTTGTTACTAAATAAACCTAGGTTAAACCTAGGTGAAATTGTAGGTCTCCTTAAAGAATATATTATCAGTTAGAATTCCTGACAGGAAACAATGTTTTTTGAAATTAATATTTCTATAAAGAAGGGAAGGCTTATGTCATGGGTCACAAGGAACAGCTTTCATCTCTTGACCAGGGTGTCACCTATGCTTATTGTTCAGTTACTAACTCCCTGGGACACTTTTTAGCTTTCCAAATGTAAGCTCTCTAATCATTTTCATAGCTTAGTGTCTGTTGTTATCACAAACTGGAGGAAGGTGAGGGTTCAGGAAACCATGTCCATCAAATTGATTGGTTTCTGCGGTGCCAGCTGCATCCTGCTCCTCATCTGTTGGTGGCAGCATAGGACAGCCCGACATTGAGTGCTATAGATTGAGAGTTCTTTTACCCACTTACCTTCTGCCCAGCCATGGCTAAGATTTAGAGTTAAACTGGAGCAAAGAATCTCAGGGTGAGTTGGTTGCAAAACTAATTTAGTTTATTTATTTTTAAAATTCAAGTCAAAGACATAATGAATACTTGAATTTAAACAATGGCATTGGAAGGGAGGGAGGGAGGGGGAGGAGGAAGGGGGGGAGGAAAATGTAAAGAGAACCAAATCCTAAAGGGTTGAATAATATTTATAAATATGATTTTTGTGAACTTTACAATTATATTATTCTAAGGATATGATTTACAACCAGATTCAACAATTAAGCAAAGTTCAAGTGAGTGAAGTTTTAAAATTAGTTTAAAAATTATGAACTGTTTATAACTGATGCTTAAAGAATTTCCTTTTATCGGGGCAAATATAAAAAGGTTTTGGTATGCATTTTTATAGAGATGAAAGAGGAGTGTTCAAAATGCCAAACAAAAGGGGCACAGGCACATTAGCTGTTTGAGATATTTCTCAGAAAAGTAAAAATAGTATTGTTTGTTTAGGCAAATTTCATGATGATATATTTTCCTTTTTTTATTGGATATTTTCTTTATTTACATTTCAAATGTTATTCCCTTTCCTGGTTTCCTTCCCTCCCGGAAACACCCTATCACATCCTCCCTTCCCCTGCTTCTATAAGGGTGTTTCTCAACCCACTCCCACCTCCCTGCCCTTGATTCCCCTATACTGGGGCATCTATTGAGCCTTCATAGGGCCAAGGACCTCTTCTTCCATTGGTGCATGACAAGGCCATCCTCTGCTACATATGCAGCTGGAGCCATGTGTACTCCTTTGTTGATGGCTTAGTCTCTGGGAATTCTGGGGGGTCTACCTGGTTGATATTGTTGTTTCTATGGTTTTTTGTTTGTTTGTTTATGCCACTGTTCTGGAAGAATGGCCACATGCCCTCTGAGTTGCGATTTCTTATTGTATCTTTGACTTTTAAGTTTTCACATATTATCTGAGTAGTAGTAACTACTACTAACTTCAGGGATTGCTGGATATTTCTGGATGGCTTTTGAGAAGTCCTGATTTAAGGGGGGCTGTCATGGCTTTAAGTAATAAATACTGTCTTTGTTAGAGCCTTGATGGTGCATAAGTTCACTTAGCCTTGTTTTATCTAAATCCTGCAAATACCATGGATTTGTCTCTCTCCATAAGTCAATTTTAATAAAATAGGCTTAGATTTCTAACAAAGTCTTAAGTGCTCCATATACATATCTGCTCTTACCCAGTTTTATTTTTATTATGTTTTGGCATTCTTCTTAAATCTGATTAGCAGCATTATCCATATTAGCTGTACTTCTCCAAAGAAGGGGGAGGTCCAGTTAAGAAATAGAACTGGGAGCTAGAAGGACCAGATGGCCATTTATCTTGTGAGTCACTTGCATTCTGTTCATGTCTCCATTTCCTGGATTTCTTTGAGTACACGTGAGCTGAATTGGCATGTCATCAGTAAACAGCCCCAGGAATATAGATGCCATTTCCATTTTGGGTCAACAGACATAAATGTTCCAGATTACTAGTCATCTTGCTAGAATCAGGTAGTGCTCTCTTAGGACTGACCTCATGGCCTTCTAATCAAACAATTTCTTTATATGTTTAGCCTAGACCTTTGCATGATATTACAGCATGTCCTACTTAGTATCATATTTAGGGAATCTCTCTCTCTCTCTTTCTTCCTCTCTCTCTCTCTCTCTCTCTCTCTCTCTCTCTCCCTTGTCTCTCCCCCCTCTCTTTGAGTGTATGCATGCACACATGTGCCCTTACCAAGAGATTAATTTTGTCCATAGTGGGATACTTTATGTCCTGGGGAACCCCTCAATCAACCCCATGGAAATCTGTGTTTGGATTTATCTAGTATTTAGTGACATTATGTTTAGCCTTTCACTAGACCACTAAAAAGATGTTTTATCTGCAATCTAATTCCTTAATAGATTTCTGATAGCAATAGAGAAATCACACTATAGAAACACAAGGCTGGAAATGTCTGTCAGTTTAGAATATTCAAATTCTTCTTGTCCAACACCACATTATAGAAGTTGAAAAGTGATGGACTTTTAATTTTGTATTTTTAACAAAAGATTCAGTAAAATTGGCAGCAAAAATTCAATTTATTAATTTAAATTTTATGTTGATTTTAAATAATAATCTGAAAGTTTTAATTTTTATTTTTTATTTACCTCTGTTAGAAATAATGTACAACTGTGAGAGCATACATTTTAAATATGTGTTTTGTGTATTCTCTTATTAGTATCCTTAGCTGTGTTTTTAAAAACTTCATAGAAAAGAATTAGCATGGCCAAATTGTTTATCCTCAGTAAAATTTATAGGAAAAAAATCTTAATATTAGGAACAAAAATTAAATATTCATAAATAGTGTTTTATTGGGTGTTTCTTTGGAAGCTTCTTATTGTTGTAGAGTTAAGAATGAAAGTGTTACAAAATGTGACTGCTGTGGGGTGACTCTGAAATGTTCTTTCTAGGCTGATGTATTTGGGTAGTTGGTCCTCAGGGGAGGGCTTTGTTTTGGAAGGTCTCCTTGAGAGGTTGGAGAGTTATTAGAGGAACTGCGGGGATCATCAGGGGAAGTTCTTGAGGGGTTCATGCCCTAGTTCCTTTGAGTTCTCTGCTTCCTGACTGAGGACACAGATGTGACTTGTCACCATGCCTTCATCGCCACAGTAGACTGTATCCACCCAAACTATAAGCCAAGTAAGTCCTGCCCATGCTAGGTTGCTTCTTGTCACATGCTTGGTTTCCTCAACAAGGAAAGTAACTCATGCAACATCTATGCTTAAGTAAGACACTGACAAGAGAATAAGCACAGACTGATGGCATAATATTGATGCTGCCGATTTGTAAAGAACAGAAATGAGTTAATCAAAAAATAAATATTCCAACTTCATCAACTCGACGACAGATGATACGCTTCCAATTCTACTACCCTGTGTCAGAATTTGAGTGTTGTCTAATGGATTTGTATACTTGTCATGTCTTTTCTAGGGATTATAATCATAGTTTTTTGATAATATTAAGAACAGCCTATTGCAATGAATTGATAGGCTTCTTGATTTATGAATCTTCAGAAAAATTTGTTTTATTTGATATTTCAACTCTATACTTTTTAAACAATTTTATTTTTATGATGAATGATGGGCTGAGACTAGGGCGTCATGTATGCATTTTAGGCAAGCAGTCTGCCACTGTGCTGTTTTTCTAGCCCTCTCAAACTTTTAAATCCTTTGTTGCTTCAAAATTCTCTTTTCTGTGCTGAGATGACAACTAATATTTGCCCAGCATTTTCCTCAAACCACAGAGAAGATTACAAATTCTGAGTGCTTAATGTAGTCTTTGTCCATGAACGGAGAGAAAGGGTGGGTGAAATTGGGAATTTGATCACTTAAAAAAAAAATGCTATCCTACAGACTCTAGAGTGTAACAGATCATGTTAATGCTAAAGCCAATTACCTGTCAGTTCACAGCATTGCTGTGTAACACCTAGCTATTCAATACCTACTTGATGATGGACAGGTGAGCCTGCTAGTAACTTACAGAGTTCAACAGACATCTCAAATAATCTCCATTCTGTTTTTAAGATTTCATCTACGTTCATTTCAGCAGAAGAAATCTAATAAATCTTACTGACCTGCCTTAGCAGACCTTGAAAATCAAATTGGAAAGCAGGGTTGGGTGATAGGTAGTTCCAGGGTCTTGGGGCTACAGAAAAATGATTGAAAGTGATGTCTATCCATGTGTCCTACATATCTGAAATATCTCTAATATTCATGTCAAAGGATGTGGCCAGTTAATTAATAATTGTATAGACCTGTGTTAACCAATCTACTTCACACTTCAGCTCATCAGTTTGATCAATCATCTAATCTTTCATTGGTAATCAATGAGTCCAGTTAGACTAGCTGATTGCACAGTTGATAATAAGCACTCTATCACTTTGAGTGTATGTTCACATGATCATCACAGACTTTTCATTAACCTTTATGATACAGGCACACTTTATCCATTATACACTGTAAACTGAAAAAAAAATTACTGTATATCTAAAGTAAATTGAGTTCATCATGTACCTATTTTATCTTCTTTAGATGTTGAGAGACACAGCATGGTAATGACTTCATATATGCTATATTTTATATATATATTAATAATCTATCTATCTATCTATCTATCTATCTATCTATCTATCTATCTATTTATCTATCTACCTACCTACCTACCTATCTGTACTTTCAAGTGCAGAATCCTCACTAAATGTTATCACAATAGAGTATTTCTTCCAGGCCGTGTTTTACCCTTCATCTTGAACTGCTAAAGACAGGAGACAGAGTCGGAAGGGTATTTACACAGCTGTAACTGCGATCATTGTCATTTTCCTCCCTCTTCCTGCTGGGCAATCAGTCTTTCTAAAGAAACTGCAATCACCTCCTGCCTTTTGATCAACATGCTGCATAATTTGATTCCTAGTTAATGAAGTAAAATATACTATCTCAGCTTAATAACTCACATGAGATATATGGTTTTGTATACCTAATG
>NW_022196895.1:45165071-45173389 GCF_008632895.1 Mastomys coucha | reverse complement strand
AAAAGAAAATAATTAGAACACAAGATACATTATAGAACTTCAGAGCTCTTTCCTGGAGGGCTGGCCAGTAATAGGTCAGTTTCTGTCAAGTCGAGCCCGCTCTGAGATCCAAGTAGTAAATATGGCCTTGATAATGGAAAGAAAATGAACAGATTTAGATGTAAGTTTTCTTATGTTCTGTGTTATCTGGAAAATTTCTAAAAATTTCCAAACAGGCAGGGCATTGGTGGCACACACCTTTAATCCCAGCATTTGGGAGGCAGAGACAGGTGGATTTCTGAGTTCAAGGCCAGCCTGGTCTACAGAGTGAGTTCCAGGACAGCCAGGGCTATACAGAGAAACTCTTTCGAAAAACAAAACAAAACAAAACAAAATTTCCAAACAGACATCATAATAGTCAATGAATTTGTAGTTGACTTATAAAAACACATTTGGTTGAGGCCAAGAATGTTTGGACGACAACTGGCAAAAGTATGGAAGGCCTAAATTGGTGGTAAATTCATTTTTAATGTTGATTGATGTGAATAAATGCTTGCTAGCATTATTTCAAGAAATAAAACATGAAAACATACATTCTGGGTCTCTTGTTTTGCACCCATCATCAGACACGGAGTTGTTTGAATTGAGATAGTTCTGTTTTGATATGTTTTGTGTTATTGAAGAGTTTATATCTTAGAAAATATGAGATCTATTTACCTTAGGTTTAGAAAAATTAATCTTAATAGGCATGTTTCACAAACTTGATATACACTTTGAAGCCAGAAACACCACAATTCAAATATTGTTTGCAATTGTGTACAACAGTCATATCTTACTAACAAAAGTAGTACATACAGCAGATCATTCACTTGGTATTTTTATTTATTTTAAAAACTTCAGTATAAAAATATTGACAATAAATAACAATCTATAACCCCCAAATTATCCAGACTTTAAATCTATATAAGTTAATTAATTTATATACCACACCCAGGATCCTAAGGATCAGAGGTGAGGAGGACATATCTGTTACAACACTGGGAGTAACTGGGACCAGTGGGGCTCAGGCACACAGGAACTCCACCAGATCAGTGGCACTGGTTCCTTCCGGTCTGTCTGGTGCCCTGAACACCAAACTTGGAGGCAAGCTCTTCAAACACTTCAAACACTTGGGCGCAAACTGCAGCAAGTCCCATAATTCCGAAAGGAAGCTATACTCCAAGGAGCTTTAATTAGCCCAAGATTACAGGATCCCAGAATCATGGGATCACAGAGACAGCTTGACTCTGAGGAGTTCTGACACAACCAGGATCACAGGAAGGACAGGCCTCAGTCTGATTTAGCCAGGGCAGGTAGCACTAGAGATAACCAGATGGCTGGAGGCAAGTGTAAGAACATAAGCAACACAAACCAAGGTTACTTGGCATCATCAGAACACAATTCTCCTGCCATAGCAAGTCCTGGACACACCATCACCAAATCTTGGAAAAGCAAGATTTGGATCCAAAATCAATTCTCATGATGATGATAGAGGACATTAAGAAGGGCATAAATAACTCCCTTAAAGAAATACAGGAGATCACAGGTACACAGATAGAAGCCCTTAAAGAGGAAACACAAAAATCCCTTAAAGAGGAAAACACAGTCAAATGGGTGAAGGAAATGAACAAAATCATCCAGGATCTAAAAATGGAAATAGAAACAATAAAGAAATCACAAAGAGAGACAACCACAGAGATAGAAAACCTAGGAAAGAAGTCAGGAGGCATAGATGCAAGCATCACCAACAGAATACAAGAGATAGAAGAGAGAATCTCAGGGGCAGAAGATACCTTAGAAAACATTGACACAACAGTCAAAGAAAACACAAAATGCAAAAAGATCATAACCCAAAACATCCAGGAAATCTAGGACACAATGAGTAGACCAAACCTAAGGATAATAGGTATAGAAGAGAGTGAAGACTCCCAATGTAATGGGCCAGTAAATATCTTCAACAAAATTATAGAAGAAAACTTCCCAAACCTAAAGAAAGAGATGCCCATGAACATATAAAAAGCCTACAGAACTCCAAATAGTTTGGACTAGAAAGAAAATTCCATCAACAACATAATAGTCAAAACACCAAATGTGCAAATTTAAGAATATTAAAAGCAGTGAGAGAAAAAGTCAAGTAACATATAAAGGCAGACCTATCAGAATTATACCAGACTTCTCGCCAGAGACTATGAAAGTCAAAAGATCCTGGACTGATGTCATACAGACCCTAAGAGAACACAAATGCCAGCCTAGGCTACTATACCCAGCAAAACTCTCAATGACCATAGATGGAGAAACAGAAGAATTCCATGACAAAAACAAATTTACACAATATATTTCCACAAATCCAGCCCTACAAAGGATAATAGAGGGAAAACACCAACATAAGGAGCAAAACTATACCCTAGAAGAAGCAAGAAAGAAATCTTTTAACAAACCCACAGAAACATAATTCCACTTCTAACAGCAAAAATAACAGGAAGTAACAATTACTTTTTCTGAATAACAATATGAAAATTAATATTACCAACTTATCCTAATCGATTCAAATTCAAAAGTATGAAGAATTGAAATTTTTTTGCCTATCATCTGGTAGTCTCTCTAATTTGATAATTGGAGAAATAGGTCCAATACTGTACAATCCATATACACTTTCTGCTTGTTTGTACCTGACAGTGTCTTGCCAGGTACCACATAATGGTCTTGAAAGTATGCTTCGCCTATCTTAGCCTCGCTATTAGAAGGATTGTTTATTTGATGTTTTTACACTATACTGTGGTTTTCAGAACAGCTTACATATTTCAAAATTATTTATCCAGCCTAAAGAAACATAGACAATTAATTTGGGAGGTGGCTTGTAAGAGAAAAACAAAAAGTGGGAGTGAATGCTTTGCTTGATATTTATAACTATTGTATCAATTTTGAAGAAGAGGACTTTGTAAGTTACTTTTTCTCTGAGATGAATGCTTTTCAAAATCATCATAGCCAATGAACCAGATTCTTACCCACACCTAATGTCTGCACCATCCTCCAAGCAGAACCATTGTTCATTGAAACTATTGGTGAATGACTTCATGATTGGTGAATGACCATCTTGATACATACACCATTTCTTAAATGAATATAGTCAGTTCGCTGTGGGCTGAGAATGAAGACAATCACTCCAGTCAAAGAGCTTTGACCATAGCAGGAAATCTGTATCCAAAAATTGTGCCTATAATTCATTCCTTGGTGCAGCAGAACTGTCAACTCTCAGCTTAGCTACGATGGAGGTAAAATCCTTGGTGATGTGAGGGGCATTGAAGTACAGTCTTATTACAAAGAACTCCCATGTCTAAAAATTGTTCTTATTTTGGGCTTGTGCCACAGTAAGAGCCAAGATTTTAAACTCTAACTAACAACAAAACAAACAAACAAACAAAAAGACTTTATCTATTTATGTTCATTTAAAAAAAAACTAGTAGCGATGTTTTATTTTAAAATATACAGCTAATATGTCGGGAGTTATTTAAAATTTGTATTGAGAAAAATGTATTTATTTTCAGTATTACTGTAGATAAGCATCTACATAAGACTATTTAATTGATTGTTTTATATCAAACAACTTTTATACAACTTTTATACTATCCATTTTTATTGTTATAATATTTTACAAATTTTAAAGAATGTGACAAAATAAAGAAAAAGGTATGGCAGGTATTGAAGGGGGCTCTCTGGGAGGAGTTGGGGTACAAAAGGGAAAGAAGAATGTGATGTAATTCTATTTACTTAAAATATGTTTTTAAATGTTAACAAATTCAGATAAACTGAAATTATGTATCTTTTCTCACCATAATGCAATAAAACTTAAAATCAATTAAAAAATTATATACCATTAGAATTGACATTTTAAATGAAAGTTGTAAAGCTTCACATTCAATTGTATACTTTTAGAATCGAGTATATTTTAAGAGCTTATCCATTATCACAACACCAAAAAGTGTCTATTTGTATGTATGTGTTGATTTATTTATATGTACACCTGCATGTTCCCATGGAGGTCACAAGGGGGGCATAAGATCCACTGCAGTTGGAGTTACAGGTGTTTGTGAGCTGACCAATGTGTGTGCTAGACAAGAAACATAAGACCTCTATAAGAGTAACACTTTTTAATAGCTGCGCCAACTTTCTAGCTTCTAGCTAATTAATCTTTAGTTACAGTTGCTTATCAGGAAAATGAGGATAAAAACAGACCTTGGATTATCAGGTTGCTGAAAGAATTGAGGTAATTTAACAAAGGCATTTCTCAGTAGAGAAACAAATGTCTATCATTTTTCTGTCTATAGACTTATTCATTAGTTTAGAGATTTTTTTTTCCCCTATCACCATCTGGACATTAGGTCAGTGTTTTACTAACCTTAAACTGAAGGTTACATTAGAATATGTTTCAGAGCTCTTTAGGTACATTATCCTGTTTAACCAAGATGCTGAAGTTGAGGCCACAAGCAATAATAACACTGGGTCACAAACTTATATATATATAGTATAAAGCAGAAAAGACCCAATGGTTCAATATTTAATTTCTTCAGAGTGGGTACCATAAAGAATTAATCAAAAGTTATTAATCAAATACTTGCTATGTATCAGCTACTGCCTGTGGCTACTTTATTTTTGTTCTTTATCTCAAGTGACCCTCACAATTATCTTGAAAGGTAAAGGTCTAGAAAGGTGAAATAACCTCTATTATGTTAATAAGTAGTGAAGTCTGAACTCAAGCCTAGCTATTACAGATTATACGAAAGCCCTTTCTGAAGGAAAATTCCCAGACTCTGCTCTCAATTGAAATTACATACCTTGTATGCTATCTGGAAAATACAAGTTGTTTAGTGTATATAGCTCTGAGAAATGGTCTGGTTCTTATATGTTTACATTTTGAACAGATTTATAGAGCCAAGCCTGAATCTTAGAAGAAATGCATCAGCATGTCCGTTCATTTTTCAGTTCTCTTCTCTGTCAGAGGCTTCATTGTTGTTTGCTAGTAATGTCTTGTATTAATGTCTCAGAAAGCAACTCCAAATTTAATCATTTGAGCAACCTGTTAAATTAAAAAATTATTAGTCATGCTTTGAAAGAAATTTTACTACACACACACACACATACATACACACACACACACGACACAGATCTCCTTGTACAAGTGCTCTTTACTTCTGAATTTCCAAATGTAAAGTGGGCCTGGGAAGCTGGGAAGATAGTCTACTGAGTGGATGGATGGAAGTGCAAGCATGTGCTTATAAATCCTACCCCTGAGGCAGAGTGTGGACAGCACCTGAGGAAAGACAGCTAAGATTATCCTCCTGCCTACTATGCATACAGTGCGTATGTACATATGTACATTCACCCATCTAAATATGCATACACACATACACATCAGAAGCAAAATTACACTTATTGATAAACTCTTAAATTTTGAAGAGCAAATCATCCTTTTTCTTTGGACTCTCTTTGTTCCTATCACTCATGAATAACAACCATGTCATACATGTAACCATTCATATGGTTCTATGAAATGCTTTCACTTCACTTAGAGAATCGTTGTATAGACTAAGGGAGAGACTCAATCCAGAGAGGGAGTTTTGATTTAGCAATGGGCATTCTTCTTGTCACCTCCCTGGGCCTTCACTCTGAAATGCTCCAGTGTTACATCTAACACATGCATCTGCAACTTCCTTTGGATAGTAGATTCTGAGGAAGGCATGTGAAATTACACTTCCTTGAGCTCATATATACCTTCTTGCCATCTGATCTACAATCTGATTTCCTTATACAGATTTACTTCTCAATAAAAAAAAAATGTTTAGTTTTGTGAAAGCCCTGCCTAATTAGGGATATATGAAAGGGATATTTATTAAGCAAGCAATGTTCAAGAGCCAAGTTATATGGCAGGAGGGTACCTGTTCAAAGGAAAAGTTTGATGTCTTGAAAAAATAAATGGAAATTATATTTAAATAAGTTTTTCAGCTTTGTCTTTGATAATAACCTGATGAGGTAAATTGCTTTCAGAAGTTAAAATATAGAACTAAAGGTTATAATACTATCAATGCAAAAATAGCCCAGAGAGGGGAAGAAATGGAAAGTTCATTTAAATAAGTGAATGATTTGTGGAGATGTAATGGCTCTATTAATATTAATTATGCCATTATCCCTTACTGTTCTCCAAGTTTGCCAGCTTATATCTTAGTGACAGACATACTAAAGTGTCCATAGAGGTCAATAATACTGTTTCTATACATCTAGGTTGCCTGTAGCTCCTACTTTTAAGAAATTCTGAATTAATGTTGCAAACAGTCTAATCGGTTAGTCTTCCGTCACTTTGACAAAGTAACCGGGGTAAACAACTTCAAATGGGAAACCTTTCATTTAGGCTCATTGTTTCAGGAGGTGTTTTTGTTTTTGTTTTTGTTTGTGTGTTTGTTTTTCTGGTTTTTCCAGACAAGGTTTCTCTGTATAGCCCTGGCTGTCCTGGAACTCACTCTGTAGAGCAGGCTGGCCTCAAACTCAAAAATCTGCCTGCCTCTGCTGGGATTAAAGGCGTGTGCCACCACCGCCCGCCCAGTTTCAGGAGTTTTGCTGGTTCTATTGCTACTGAGTCTATGTTAAGGCGGAAGGCCTCCTGGTAGCAGCTCCTGCTGGACAAAAGCTCTTTACTTCATGGAAACTGGGAAGCATAAAAGCAGAGGAAAGGATTGATGTCCCAATAACTCTTCATGAGTATGTCCCAATGACCTTTTCTTTAATAAGTCCTGTCTTCTCACAGGTCCACAATTTCTCAGGGGTGGGGTGTGTATTCTCTGCCCATCTCAGGTTTTAGGATACTCTGGAAGTGAAGAATTTACTTTTGAATGTAGCTTTCCACTGATGTCCTCTTTCTGGCTTCTAGTTGATATTGAAAGGCTGATGTTGCCTATTCACACATTCTGATTTTGTCTTCACATCTGGATACATAACTGTGGGAAGGGCAGAAGGAAGCAAGATGTCTCTCTTAGTCTCTGGAGATGCTCCCTTTGGCCAGCAGAGAGCCAAATGGGATGATAGGTGGTTTGGGACTAACTGGAACAGAGAGCCTGCTTAGGTTAAAAGCCATTCCACAGACTAAACATGCTTCCTTATTTAGAAATGGATGGGAGTGCAGAGAAATCATTTTAAGTCTAAAAGTCTATCTCACCATTGAAAGAGATGTCTTTTAACTCTGTACATTGTTTTTTCTTCTTGAAGCAATTGACATTTAATGAGGAGGAAAACAACATTTTGAAGGTTGAATTTATTTATTTTTAATGCTATGACTGTCCTAGTGTTTTGAAGATAATGTTTTTATGTGCAGCTTGAAATGTTTGATATCAATTTGAGTCCTAAACAGATACATTTCATTAAATTCTCACAATGTTTGTTTTACCCCATTAAGTTCCATTATCAAAATTATCAGGGAATATCTTAAAGGCTTAAAAGTTGTACCTCTAATAATTGCGCAGGTCTCTTCCTTCTTAAATGTGAAGTACCATTATAAATGAATCATAGCATGACTTTAGCTGCCAATTTGAAGTCCCACATCTGGGAATCGTCCCAAGATTACACACTTCCTGTCTGTAGGAGGTAGCATTCTCATTATGAGCATCAACAGCAGTGATTGTGTGCAGCAATAAAAAGAGGCACCCCGAGTGAGTCCATGTGATAAAACAAAAGAAAAGGGGGTATGATTGTCTTGGCTCCTCAACATACGAAGATAATTAAGTTTCCAAACTAATTTCTTCTTTTCTTTTTATAACTATGCCTGGCCTCAAGTATAAATGAAAAAATAACAAAGAACCAAAAGATTTTAAATACAGGAAGGAGGGTGTGTGGTGCCATATGGTAGCCGAAGCAAAATTACCCAAATACTTCAAACCAAGCGGGATATACTCCTCTCCCTGATCAGGAACCATATGTGAACATCAGGAAGCTGCTTTCAAGTCAATTTAAATAAACCCTTTGTTCCTGGTCCTGCAGTGTCATTTTTTAAAAGGAAAAACAAAACCCAGGGGGAAAACAAACAAACGATCAGAGAAGAATCGCAGTGAGCTTCTGGGACCCTTGCTAGGTATGGGAGAACTATTTTTGAAGTGAAAAAAAACAGGGGGGAAGTATTACAAAAGGTAGGTTGTCACCAGCAAGAGACATTGGATATTTCTGGGAGTGGTTTAGAGAAAAGAGATATCTGTGTCCTAATGAGATTCCTCCCTGGAGAAGTGGAACTTTGGCTATGGCAAATACAATACACACACACA
>NW_022196895.1:45145515-45165061 GCF_008632895.1 Mastomys coucha | reverse complement strand
ACACACACACACAGATACACACACTGAAGTCATGGGAACAGACTGACTGAGCAATGGGAACACACTAGTTAAGCAAACAAAATTACTTTATAGGGATGATCGTACATGTGATGGGAGTGGGAGAGGGATCCTTGGACCCCTGGACTCTCTTTGAACCTGATCTTTCTCTTACTTCTCTCACAGCCTGTAATTGCTCGTATTTTCTTGCTGACTCCCATCATAGCACCTCCTTTGACCTTTTACTTTGAAGTTATCCATTTGGCTTATTTAAAACATACATATTGCTCTAGGGCCAGGAAGCCTTGTGCCATCTGTGGGATTATATATATATACAGTATATAAACTAAAGGCATAAAATTTAATTGATAATTTAATATAATTCATAGGAAGGGAAATCCTGACCAATATTTATTGGAAGTCAAAGAATAAAGGATTTTCTAGAGGTCTAGAATGAACCCGGAGAAGCTGAGTGAGGCAGCAGTTAGAGGTTTAAGATGCTCCTGTATCTGTTTTAGATTCCATGTTGCTTGATAGATTTTCTCTTATGAAATCATACTGATTTGAATACTTGATAAAAGCTTTAAAATGCTACATTAAGAAATGACTCATTAACAACAAACAGTTCTGGAAATTTAATAGCTTAGAAAGCCAGTTGAGTGAAACCATTTGAGTAAAGACTTTCAGTACTCTCACTACAACACAATTGAACAGATTAAAAAAAACACTGGCTACCATATGCTTTTGCTGTCATCTGCACCACTACCAAGTCATGCATCCCTTTTGGAGGTTTAAATGCAACACTTTGACATTCTAAGGTTCTTACACTCAACTTCCCAAATTAATATTGATTTCTTTGCACATTTGGGCTATATAATGCTAGGCATTTTTACTAAAACAGTAATTGAATTGGTCTAATGCATTATTTATTGAAAAGTCAGGCTAAAGGCAAATTTACTTATACTTAGGTTTTAATAGGTTAAAATTTTAAAAGTGCCTACACACAATATAGTATATGCACTTGGGTCTGAAGTTTTACACATGTATTAAATATCTTTATTTTCTTTAAGCTGATTTTAAAGTAATAGCATTGGGCACTTTGATATCTGGTAGCATATAAAATTAATCACTAAAAGTTTAATCACCAAACACTTGTTTTCTCTTACAAGTTTCTTGTCCATCAGTAGTATCCATCAGCAACTCCAGTCACTCCTGTTTTATGAATCATTTGGGCTTACTAGCATAACCTTATAACCCCACATGCTGGTAATGCAGAGTGAAGCCATCCGTAATGTAAAATGAGCAAATGTGACTTGGGGTCATTGATGTGTAGCCTAGGATCCAGAATAAGGACTTCCATCCCTTGTCTGTTTTTATGTTCCTTATTGAAAATCCAAATATGCAACTGCCAAAGTGGTTCAACAGCTTACTACAACACAGTTCATCTCAATTGATCTGGAAGTTCAGGGCATTCAGTTTTCTAAGTGGCTAGCCCCATTTACATGTCGGCACAAATCAGTGTAGATCGGACCAGTGAACCAGAGCTCAAAAGGAAAATCTCTAGATCCCATCCAAACTGTTATTGGAGCAGACTCGCCCTTTGGTAAAGATGCACTGGAATGGAATAATATCTCCTTTGCCTGCAGACAAGCACTCAAGTGTTGTCAGCTGTGCTGGAAGAGGACATGAAAGCATCTTCTACCTGAACAAATGGAACAACAGATTCTGATAGCAGAGTAAATTGGCTCTTCAGCACTCTGATGTGCTTTGTTGATGTGTTCAACCTCATTTCCCCACTTAAGATTATTTAATAATACTCCCTTTAGTATGACTTCAAAATATATTGTGTTGATCACATGGCTTTAAAAATTATGCATTTTGCACTTGGATCTTATTTTGGAAAATACAATAAAAAATATAAGATATGATTTTGTACATTAGTGATAGAACTGTAGCAATGAAATAATGTGCTAAATTATGTTTTAAGTTATAGTCTTAATAGAATGTCGAAGAATAATAATCACCATGAACTCTAGGTCATAAGGTAGGTTTACTAAGTGAATAATAATTCTGGTGCCATGAATATTATGTGTAAGATTCATGTAATTATAGCATTATATCTATCATTTTATCTCAAATTCTCTTATCTGAAAATAATTTTTATTAACAAGATAAATCAAAGAAACAAGCATGTGTCTCCTGTCTTGGCCATGTACTGAAGATTCTGAGGGTATGACACTCACTCTCTGCGGAGGTTGTGCTTATCTTTGATAATTTTATCTGAGCTATCACAGTCTTGTCTGAAACTTTAGGAATATGTTTTGCTATTTTTAAGCTATAAAATATTAGACAAGAAAAGGATAAAATAAGGATGCCATAAATAATACTTGGCAAAAAGCTTAAACTCTTAGGACCCCTTTATTCATCCGTCTGCCAGTTGTCCTTTTATGACTCATTTCCGTAATACCAAGCTTTAAGCTTACAAGTCTGTGATTGTTTTCGCATAAGCAGTTTAATATGTACCGAATGACCCTGATCCTCAGAGCCGGAAGTGTAGATTTGTGCAGGTGATGGACAGCAACCCTTAAGTTTCCTCACATCAGGAATTTCAGACTTACTGTGAGTGTACTTTAGAGTCACAAAATGAGTTTGTTTTGTGCTTTGCTCAAATGTGTTTTCTTGTTGGAGGAAGAAGAGAGAGCACCCATAGGAAGTGTACCATTTTCCCCTGTTGATGGGGTCGATGTTGAAGCCCAGGGATGCTCTTCTCTGAGGGTTGCTGGGGGTCAGACTCGAATCAGATAATAAATGCTATGAAATGATGAGGTTCTTTTTTTGTCACATTTGTATGATTTTTTTTAAAGCTTGATATAGAGGGTTTTGTAATTACTGCTAGAATGTAAGTAGGGGAAGCCAGCAAGAGAAGTTTGGCTAAGTAAGTAAAGTGAAGCCATCACTGAGGGGAATGTCTGTAGCCACAAAGTACATAATTCATTGAAGGATTTTGTAATGTGCTCTTGACCCACATTTTGAATTGCAGAGCATGAGTAAACTAGGACTAGAATTCCCCAAAGATACAAAATGGAATAGACAATAGCTTTACTTATAAATGTGAGTAATGAAAAATTAATCTAGGAGTTTCAAAAATATCTGCACTGTGAGTGATAAGTAGTGTCCGGCTGTGATGTGCATGTCTTTGTGTTCTCAGAAACTTGAAGTCATTTTCCCTTATTTGTTGGTTCTGTCTCTAGTTGCTAGAAACTAAATGGAAGCAGGGGGAGTGGAACTAGAAACCACTATAGCAGTGAAGGGGAGCTAGAAACCAGTGACAATATGAGACTGGTGACAGAGAAAGGAGTACTCTTTGCAAACACCTCATTTCTGACATCTCAGGACATACCGTAAGATGTTAGAATCACCTGTCTTTTTTTTTTTTAATTAGATGTTTTCTTTATTTACAATATCTCCTTTCCCAGGTTCCCCTCCAAATAAATAAAAATAAAATAAAATAAACAAAAACTAAAACAAACCCCTGTTCCCTCCCTCCTCCCCTGCTCACCACCCCAACCCCTCCTGCTTTCTGGCCCTGGCATTCCCCTATACTGGGGCATAGAACTGTCACAGGACCAAGGGCCTCTCCTCCCATTGATGACCAACTTGGCCATCCTCTGCTATACATATGCTGCTAGAGCCATGAGTCCCACCATGTGTACTCTGTCTTTCTAATTCTAATTTGTTGCATGGGTAGAAGTGCTCATTTTCTGTCACTAAGTCACAGGCATGGTTTGACTTTTGCTTTGAGCTGGTTGGCATTATTCTTTTTAGTAGTATCAAACTTTCCCGTTGAGATGCTCTCATCCTGTGGCCACAGCTAGACTAGTACTGAAAATTCCAAAACTTAGTACCAGCCTGGAACTGGCAACTGCAGATACTAAGCCCCAAACAAACACGAACTAAGTTCTGATGGCTCTGCTTTCAGGAATGTCCTCCTCCTCTGTCTCTTCTGAGGAAAACGTATTCCTCTGAGAGTGGGAGAAACCAAATACCTGCAGAGCCCAGAGCAGGCTGAAAAGTGCTGACCTTTCACTTTTGGGATGCTCCACCTATAGGCTGGAAAACCTTTGCATACTGAAGAGCAAATTTCTTCGTTTTAAAAATATCTTTCTATTTTTTTGTGATTATAATATAATTATAATCTCATTTATTATTTTCCCTTTTGTCCATCAAAACCCTTACATATACCCCCTTTGCTCTCTTTCAATGTGCCTCATTTTAAAGTTGTTGTTACATAAGCATTTGTTTTATATATATGTATTTGAATATCAATGTGAATATGTATATGTGTGTGTGTTCCTAAATATTTAAATACAACTTTCTCAGTGCTCATAAGGGCATTTATATGTACACATTTTCAGGGCTGACCATTTTGTATGAGATAACCACTTGCTATGTCTTTGTTGGTGAGGGATATTTCTCTCTTGCTCTTGCTCACTCTTGACAAGACAGTACTAAGAAGCTCTGAAACATCTAAAAATGTATGTCTTGGGTATTTGGTATCTTCAGCAAAATAGTCTGACATGCTACTTCTTGGAGGCAACCTAGGACAACAGCAGTTGCCCTCATCTTAACTCTCTCTCTCTCTTAATTGTAGCATTCCTTGATTGCAAGTAGTTGCTTGTATAGGGCTGTGGTCTCTAGAAATCCCCCTTCAATATATATTTGCCATTCATGTTCAGGCCCATTTCAACTCCATCGACCTAGTTTCTGTCAGTTCTAGAAGACACAATGTCTTGAAAAAAAAAACCAACCAAACAAACAAAAAACCACCATCACCACTACCACTACCACCACCAAAACAAAAAAAAACTAGAATATAATATATACTATACACTAGACTATATTGTATACACTATATTATATCACACACACACACACACACACACTACTATAGTCTGTATACTACAGACTACTATGTCTTGTTATACAATAAAGCCATATCATTATACACAGATACAAGAGACATAGATTAACAAAAGTCACACAGGCAAAAAAAAACTTCCAAGTTGTTGCTAAAGGTAGCCCAGCGACTCCTGAAACAATCTAGATGACTGCTGTTGTCCTAGGTTGCCTCCAAGAAGTAGCATGTCAGACTACTTTGCTGAAGATACCAAATACCCAAGACATACGTTTTTAGATGTTTCAGAGCTTCTCAGTACTGTCTTTTATTTCACTATGTAGAACTTTAAAAGACTGCTTACTAACATTAATTCTTTGCATAAAATGTGTTCATATTCCTATCATTGTATCTAAGGAACAATGGATTACTTACAATAAGCCTTCTTGTAGTGGAGAGGGTTAGTGGAAAATTCCTTCATATTAAGATAATGCAGCTACTGAGTCACTCACTATTCAGCCATCTTTTATAGGGTAAGTAATTCAATTGTGTTAACTTTATACCATAATTAAACTAAAGATTGTTTTAGAAGAATTACATCACAATTACTGAAATAGTTCCCAATTAAGTCAGGTGTCTGGCAAAGATGATCGTGGTTAGTGGCTTTGATAAAACCAGGGGTTCATATTTTGTATTATCCTGTGCTGTAAATTTCCATCTGGCCATAGCCTGGAAGAAACAAACAAAACAGAACATTCAAAATGATCAGCTCATTGAGCCTTAATACGTGAGTGGATGACTCAAGAGAGGAATGAGTCATGTTCTGCTGATCTGAATAACTCCAGAGCACAGGATAGTCTGTGTTCTGGAATTATGTATGAGAAAAATAAGCCTCCAAATTCAACAGGGTTGAGTGACGCTGGCCCTAGGAAAATTCAGTGGAGTACTGGAGCCCCTAGGTTGTTGCAGGTCACTTTCTTCAGTCTCTGCCTGCCAACGGGGTATGTGGGATAGAGAACTTTCCTTCTTTGAGATCTTCAGTGCTCTATTCTGATCTCTCTGATTTTATTTCTCTTCATTTAACTGATGCTGATGTTATGACCAACTGCCATGTCACATTACCACCTTGCCATGATCTGGGGAAGTGTTTGCTCTCAGCCTCTCTTTGATCTTATTTCATCTACATAATTCTCACTTTAAAAATAACAGGTGGAATTTAACACACTTGGTTGATACCGTAGATAAAAAAAAATACGTATCCACAGGAACTCAGTGCCCATCAGTGCCCTGCTAACCTCCTTCTAAATGTTCTCTTCTGTGTACTCTCTAAAGCTTTAGCTAGGGAAGATGTGGATCACTTCCCAAGCTTCCTTCATGTCTGACATGAATGTGAAATGGACTGGGAATGTGAATTGGTAGCTGGATGACCTCTCAATTTCAAGTCTTTCTGGTGCTAGAGTCCTAGCAATTCAGTGTTTTAACTGTCAAGACTAGGATGTGTCAAGGAAAATATCAGGATGCAAAATTTAAGGAGCCTTCATTTTTAGTGTTTTTCAGTGCTCTATTCTGAGCTCTCTGATTTTGTTCCTCTTCTTTTAATTTATGCTGCTATTATGACCTCAATTTTATTTCCTCCAAACTTCTATGTTAAAATAATAATGCTTCATACCTCAGAATGTGAACATAGGGTCCTTGAAGAGGGACCCTGTTCTTATCTATGGTAGAAAATATTGACTGAATGTCTTTCTTGAATAGAATATGCTTTATTTTTAAACAAAGGGTCTGATTTTCATATTTTGTATTTAATTATTAGAACTAATTATCTGCCACCTCAATCCTTTTATTTAATTTTAGGTTAAATCATGTTTTTCTCTTTTCTCTTGAACATGCACGCACACATATTGTATGTGTGTGTATATTACATAAGTTCCAATAACAACAAAATATTTATAGAATAGAAAAAAGAGACTTTTTAAAGACAAAAGCTGTTCCTAATGGTCATCCAGAATATTATTGATTGTTGAGAGCCAGTGATATATAAAGAAATCAAGAGTCTTTAGTGACGGGGGCTCTAAAGTTTTCTGCAGTGCCACAAAACTCAATAATTCATATTTATAACAAAGGGATTGACCTAGAACATCTCTATCTCTTTCATGAAAACATTAGAAAGGTAAGGAAGTTTATTTAAAACCATATGTTCAAGTCTTAGCTGGTTGTCTACATTGTGTGAACCTCTACTTTCTCAGAACTAAGTTGAAATTCCAAGGGAACTTGTTCTGTTGGTCCCAGATATTCTTATGTGTAATCTGTATGTACTTTTAAAATATGCTTTCTATATCACACTTTTAAAAACTATTATTCTCTTAGACAAGAAAATACATGGGTGGGGATGACTGTGGACTGAAGAGCAGAGGATATAGACCATCTGAAGTGAACACCATTTACCAGATAAGATAGGACTGCTCTTTAAGATGATGGCACCCAGTTTCTAGACCTTCTCATGTCCTACCCCCTGAAGAAAGGAAGGAAGGAAGGAAGGAAGGAAGGAAGGAAGGAAGGAAGGAAGGAAGGAAGGGAGGGAGGAAGGAAGGAGAAAGAGAAAAACCGAGACAGAGACATATATGCACACACACAGACAGACATTCCAACTTTGATACTGAATCTCCTCATTTAAAAATATTAGCAAGCAATCTTTTTTTTTTTTTTTGAAACTATACAGGACAGATAGACATAGCTGCTCCCATTCTTTGGTATTCTCATTGAACCCTAGAAGAGCAATACTAATGTTTACTGGCACTGGGATTCTGATGTGCACCATGTAAAACCTGTAATAGTAATTTTCATAATATTTTTCCCCAGATACCAGCTGATAGATTATCCTTATATTTTTCATCAGCCTTCTTATGAATTTGTTTGCATGTTTGGGGGTCTTAAATTTTATCTGAACACACAGTTATTTTGGAAAATGTATGTTAAATTGTTTAAAACAGTGTTGGGCTTATAGTAAGCAAGATTTAAATGTCAACTATTATCAGTAAAAGACTTACCAGATATTTTCTGTAGGAATTGTAAATTAATGTTCTAATTATTCTAGCATGTTATCCCAAAGAAAACCACCCTTTTTTCTTTTTCAAGAAATTCAAGAAGTATTTGAATATATCTTTAAAGTTCTTATGATATCCAGAAATAGCTGTACTTTATTTAAGGCTTTAATGTGCAAAAATCCAAAGAGAACTTTGCTAGTTTGCAAACTTATTTTTCTTACTTTTTGCGTTTATATTAAAATAACCTGCACAGCTTCATTTCTTATCTAGGTTGCTCACAGCTGGGAAGGCTTGGGGGATTTTACCTTTGCATCTGAGAGCACAAATGCATCCATCAATATTCTATTTCCCAAAGGCATGTAATACTCATGAATAATCACAACAATCACGGGAATGTTTAGAGGTTATAACTGAGCCATTCCTCCATCACTGCTGTAAAGAAGCTTGTACTGGAAAGTATGGAGCTTGATGGTGACAGTCTAGTCCAGGGCCCACCTTCCCATCTTTGAACAAGCAATGAGATGTTTTGGTTCCTTCCTTCTATTGCATTTATCTCTTCTTTAAGACTCCTGTTCTCTCCTTTGAGTGTCAAAATCTTGCCCATTTTCAGTGTCTGTTTCAGATCCTGTTTCTTCCAGGTAAGTTTTTCTCTCCTTCTAAGTTATAATCATCCTGTGTTAGTCTTAATGTTTTCTTCTGGGAGTCCTCAAATATACTTAAGGCTTTAGTAGCACATATTAGTCATACATGCTAACAGAGCTTCATTGTGACATTTTCATACATTTCTGAGTATATATTTACCATCATCACCTCACTGACTCCTCTGTCTCTTATATTTTTGAAGCTATGCACCAAGGCCTTACTATGCATATAACTTTTACAACTCTCTGCTGTGCCTTTACGATGCTCTGTAGTTAGCACATATATTGTAAAGCTTCATTCCTATGTAAATAAATCATCTCTCTGCCTTGGTTTTGAGTATTGGCATAATGCTAACTATCTGATTACTTTTAGGCATAAAGCCTCCTAGAGCCTTCACTTGCAGTGTCACCTCCCAGGCTTCCCTTCTGCAACATCTGAGTTGAACACAAAAAATAATACTGAATGAACAGTTCAAACATATAATCAGCTTAACATGAAGTCTTCATACCTTTGATCTCATAAATTTTCCCCTCTGTTTAGTTATATTCTTAGTAATATGTTGAGCTCTTGGTTAGTTCATGAAGTTCCCCGATAGTTTGGGGGATTAAATTCAGATTGTGAAATTTACCATTGCCATAGTTTCTGTTAGAAGGCTTCCTTGGTTTCTTTTATATTGCTGTAAAAATACATACATACATACATACATATATACATACATACACACACACACATGCATGCACATGCACAGTGTCTAAGGAAATGAATAAAAGAGTTCATTTGAGGCTTATAATTTCAGAGGGATAGAGTTCATAGTCTATGCTATTGCCCTCTGAAGACATACCTGATACATGGAGACAAACATCCCCAAAGCCAATGCTCATGTCATGGTGAATTGATGTGTGTTTCCCTGTCCCACTATTCATGATCTCAGACATTATTGCTTGTTTTGTGTTGAACTCATACATGTTTGTTATCTCTGTGTGATTATTAACAGTGATCCATTTAACATTTAACAATGTGTCAATTTAGATATTAAATCATAATTGTCACTCTGCTCTTGATATCCTTGTATCTATTGTTGTCTAATATTAATGTGGTACTGGAGACCTGTAAATTAAGAATTTGTAAGTAAATTGGAATGAAGATCAGACTTATTCTGTAGAACTAAAGTTCCTTTGATGTTGCATTTAGTGGTATTTAATAAATGACCCTCCAAGCAGAGTATGTCATTTTCTTTGTCAAGCATGCTTAATGGCTCTGTGAAGGTTATCACTGTGTATGTGAAGTGGTCAGATGATTGGTAGGTGTACAGATTGATGCTATTAGGGGAAGGGCACAATAATAACTTAGAGCCTAGGGAGCCAAAAGTCTTTGGAAGCCTTAGCTAACAATGAGCTATTTGTGACTAGAACAGCCTAATGACTGGACCTCTTCAGAGACTGTCTGACTCCCTGTCAACCCCCGCATTCAAGTAAAGTATCTGGGCATTCCTTTTGAGGTGAACCCCATAATTGGCTTTGCTTAGATCATCTTGTTAATAGCTAACAGGATTCATGATTTAGTGTATTTTACCTGAGCTCCACATGACAGGAATGCAACTTACCTACCTTTCCAATGCTCTTTTTTTGGCTCAACTATCCCAGGAATTGATCTTTAAAAAAAAAAAAAAAACACAAAAGAAAACTAAAAACAAACAAACAAACAAAAAAAGCAAAACAAAAAACCCCTGCTTTGTCATGTTCCAGGCCCTGAACCTATTATTCGAAGTACCCAGTGTAAGGTCTATTTAGCATCCCTCCTCACTCCTTTCCTTGAATGCTGTAATAAAGGCTTATGTCCCATCAATGCAAAAGCACAGCGTTACCTTCTAAAGGAATGAGTAGTTATTCTGGAGTGAAATATGAGTGACCATGGCCTGGCAACATGGATTTAGAGCACTCCAACTGCCATCTTTCAATGTGGTAATAATTCTACAATATTCTCATAGTTTCAGAACAAAAGTCATTCATGAAATCTATTGGACAAATGTAAAGAAGGCAGGTTACAACAAAGTAGGGAAGTCTCTGCTCTCCGTAGATGAAGATGACAATCCTAGCATTTGGGTTGGTAGAAGAGAAGGGCTCTGTTAGTAGATTTTAGTTAAATACAGGAGCTACAAAAAAGAATTTGGCTTCCCATCTGCAACTTCCTAACATTCCATAATCACCAATCAGTCAGTCAGTCATTCAGTCATTCATCCTTAAATAGTCTTTGAATAGGTATGACATGTTCTTCTGGGGATTTCAGTTCACTCTCCATATATTTCACTTGTTCCCTCAGCTCCCTGGAAAGACCCAAGTGTTTCACTATGTGGCTCCACTTTTTATAAATCAAAGTAATCAACCAACCAACCAACCAACCAACCAACTAACCAACCAACCAACCAACCAAAAAACCTATCTCTTCAATGGCACTTATCTCCTGTTATGTTGACCTCATCAGACCCCAACAACAATCAAACCTACATTTGAAAATGCACTCATTAATGCTGTTATTGTCATATTAATAGTGATAAATTAAAAAATGATTCAATAGTTTTATAGCTTAAAGTATATACACTAATATTTTCATGTTGATCATCACAAAATGCAGATGTTAGCAGCCAGTTTTCAATTCTAGATTTAAACATATTATAGTATTTTATATGAGCAAATCAGCCTTTTGATATTATGCATTTCCTGCTTTTAAAATAAACTAGACAGTGTTATTAGGTCAATAAAATATGATTATTAGAAGTTTAAAATGGCAATGTATATGAAAGTGTTGGAAGCCTTTATGCTACTCTGAGAAATTAGAGACTCATTTTGTCAAAGACAGAAGAGCCCTCCTCTATCTATCAATAAAGAAATATATATCTTCATTATTTAATGAATTAAAAAGAGTGAAGCAAAGCTAATACAGGGACCACATCTAGAGAAATAAATGCTAAACCACAAGTGAACAATGCATGTGATGAATAATGCATGATTTTAAATTAGCTAATGAAATAGATTCATATTAGATGATAATGAAGGATGTCTGGTCCTAGTTTTGAATTTGATAATGAAATAAATCACCAAGCTAGAGTTCCCAGAGACAGAACCACAGTGTAAATCTTTCTGGGTCTTATTTAATGCATCCTCCCTAATGAGGAGGGAGGAAGGATGCTGTTACCAGTATTGCAACATGTTATGTAGAGGTATGCTTTAGGTGGAGAGAGATCATACCAAATGACAGCTGTGATGTTTTGTGTATGCTTGGCCCAGGGAGTGGCATGATTTAGAGGTGTGGCCTTGTTGGAGTAGGTATGTCACTGTTGGTGTGGGCTTCAAGACCCTTATTCTAGCTGTCTGGAAGAAAGTTTTCTCCTAGTGGCCTTCAGATGAAGGTGTAGAACTCTCAGCTCCTCCTGTGCCATGCCTGACTAGGCACTGCCATGCTCCTGCCTTGATGATAATAGATTGTACCTTGAACCTGTAAGGTAACCCCAATTAAATGTTGTCCTTATAAGAGTTGCCTGGGTCACAGTATCTCTTCACAGCAGTAAAACCCTAAATAAGACAACTTTCAGCAGTAGTTCAGAATCCACAGGACCCTTGCATGGCCTGAGCTCTGTTTTTTCCTTGGATGATCTGAGCCCTTTATAGTTAAATCTATTCTAGTTTTTCATCATTTCTTTAGAAATCTGACATTTTGGCGTAAAGGTTTCCTATGCTCCATAGTATATTGTTGCTTAGACCTGCTGGTGGAAATATGGTTTTTGTCAGTCCTAATGGTGGTAAAAAGAGTTGTTTAGCATTATGTTTTTTTTTCTCCCCCCCCCCTTTTCCTTTTTGTCTATTTATTTACTTTTAGTGTCTAAATCCTACTTTCAAGCTTGTCCAAAAAGGAATCATCTGGTATTTAAATATATTCACCAAGCATCAGTTGTTTGCTGTGTATTACCTGCGTGGATAATAGTCTCTGGATGATTCAATCCTGAGCTACTGTTGAATACTGTTGTCTTAGTTTGGGTTTTGCTGCTGTGAAGAGCTGATATTGTTGTTCTTTGAGTTTCATTTACCCTTCAGCTTTTATTAATCAGGATGACACATAGAGGATAATGATTTGGACAATGACTGCTAATGATTAAGCTATAATCTGAGTTACTCAAAGACTTGTGCAACTAAACAGCAACATTCTCCAGCTGTTTGCCTGGTCACCAAGTATCATGAGAAGAACTGAACTAAATGTAGCAGAAACACTTGTCACCCCTGGGAGAAGTAATAACCAATCTACTTAAAGAATTTCTATTTTATTTGTATGATTATCTTGCCTACATGTTTGTATGTGCATTACATTTGTACCTGGTACCCACAAACATTAGAAAAGTGCACCATCTCTACTGTAACTGGAGTTACAGATGATTGTGAGCCAACAAGTGGGAGCTAAGAAGCAAACTCATGCTCTCTGTAGGAGCAGCAAGTGGTTTTAACCATTGATCTATCACTTCAGCCCCTAAAATTTTAATTTTACATATTGCATGTGCTATATTCTCACTAGCTCCCCATGTATTTATATGTAGATGTTATTCTTTCTTAAAATCCTTTATTATTTATTATTTTGATGTTTGTGTGTAGTGTTATACCTGGGAGTGTGTACATTTGTAGATGTGAGAGGACAACTTTCAAGTGTCCAGTCTCTTGTTCTACAGTGGAGACCTGGAATTGAACTCATGTCATCAGTCTTACATACAGATGTGCTGCTCCTTGCAGGAAACTCTTGCCATCCTCTAGATAACTGTCCAGAACTTTGGTTCCAAACTCACTCCCAGTACCAATAAGTCACAAGGGACTTCTGTAAGGAGGACGAGTGTCTCACACTCGTCAGACTTTGTTTCTTTCCACTGTTGGAATATTACCTCCATTTTCCTGAATGCTTGCACTCAGATCATAGATCAGGGACCACTGAATTATACCTTCAGATACTCTCCTAGAACTGAGTTCAATGCATTCACCTATTTCCCTGACTGAAGTTGTGGCCTGCAACTAGAATTGTTGTGACACCAATTGTCTGTAGCATGTATTTGGCAATGAATATTTAGGTAAGGGCATTGCTAGCTAACTATTGCCGCCTGTTCATTATGTCCCGTGAACACCCTGAGGACAGGGTCATTCCTCCCCATACCAATAAACTTTTATTTATTTTCTACATGTTCATCAAATGAATTTTGAACATATTTACCCTATCCCAATATCTTATCCCACTAATACTTCCCTGGAATCCTCCTTCTCTACATATTTTTCTATGACTTTCAATGTCTTTTTATTTCTTTAACCCATTGAGTTTAATTAGGATTGCTTGCATGTGCGTGATGGTGGGTTATGACTCATGGACAACTTCTCAGTGGCTAACTTACTGAAGAAAACTGACTTCTCTCTCATTGGAACCATAAACTGTCAAAAGCTCTTTAGTTAGGGGTGGAATATGCTGTTTCCCCCTCCTCTCACCCCCATGCTGGAATGCTGAAGGGCTTGACTTGTTCATGCCTTGTGCGGCAACCTCAGCCATGAGTTCATGTGCGCAGCAGCCATATTGTGTCCAGCAGACAGTGCTTCACAGCATTTCTTCCCATTGTCTAGTTGTTACATTCTTTTCATACCCTCTATTTAAGATGGTCTCTGAGCCTCTGGGTGTGGTATGGTATAATGTCCTGTTTGGAGCGGAACTCTCAATAGGCACTTATTCTCAGCAGTGTGATCCATTGTGAATCATTACATTCATTAACTGCTGCACAGTTTCCCTGGTCTGGGACAAAGTCAACTCTAATCTATAAATATTTAGAATGCAGTTTGAAAACATTGCCCATTTATTAAAAACAACAATAGAAAGTTGTAGGGCATGTGGGACCTTGTTACCAGAGTGGTGTAAGAACTGGTAAGGTTGAGTGAGCTCAGTCACTAGACGGCTCTGAGACTTGAGATCTTCAAGAGTGGAACCTCTCCCTCCTCATTTCTCTAACTGTTCTGGAACACATAATCACGATACCCCACTGAGGTCCATGGCAACCAGTCACATAGCATAAAAACCTGGAGTTCTCCATGCTAATTCAGTACCTACATAGCTCATCAGCTTTCAGCCAATGAGCTTCCTTTCCTGAGCATCCCTTCCTGCCAAAGCTGGTTCACCCTGAGTAAAGTGTATGCCTTCATATCTGCCATCAAATAAAGCCATATGAACAAACAAGGAGCATCTCTTCGTTAAGGAACAGGGGTGGGGTGGAGTAGAGGTGGGAGAAGAAGGCCTTCATCTTAATTAACCAGCTGCACCTAAACTCCTGCAGGAGGCCTCTCCTCCATCCCCTCCATACTCATAGGGAATCAAACTGGGTTCCTCCTTATCTTGTGGTCTGTTTTCCCCTTCCTGTCCAGTGCGTGGATGCCATGAGTGGAAGCAGGGACACGGGACCCTTGTTAAATTCCCAGAGGTCAAGCTGGTAGCTCTCAGGTACACGGGAGTCGGGGAACTGTAACATTTGTCTCAGTTCCCACTGTTTTTCCTTCCAGGCAAGCAAAGAAAAACGGTGACTATTAAGCACCATTATGGACTCTGTTTTACCTCCCCAGAGCAGTGTGGTGGTAGTGTTCCAGGCATGAGGCACATCACAGCATACAGGAAGTTCCCTTTTATGGCCATGATTTCTTCAGCCATGTATTTTAAGCCAGGATTACAGTACTCACTATGAATTCCGCCTGTGGAGGGGCCTCGGATACAATCAGGAAGTGGTTCATTACCCTTACAAACCTGTAATACTATTGAGCCAGGAAGCACATTTGTCAGTATTATATGCCAGGGTCCATCCTTGGGCAAATACCATTGATGAATCTTCTCCCCCTTTAGGCTGTATCTCACCTTCTAGCACTCTGAAAGCCAGCAAGGAGGGGAGAATTGCTTAACCTCCCTTCCATTCGCTCCTCCCTCCAATCCCCAGTTAAATCCATCCAGTCCCAATATGTCCTTCAGTACCTTTCTATCACATTCCTTCTATCTGTCCCTTCCACCATTAGAGCCTCTTGTCCCCTCTTGGCTCATGTACCCTTCCTTTTACTTTGGTATCTTCAACATACTACTTAATGTTTAGTAGTGGGTGGTCAGTATGCACTGATAACCTTGGTTTCGCTGAAAATAGTGGGGAGATTTAAGGAATTCTGCAAGCTCACCAGTTGATACATGTCTAACAAGTAACTACTGGTTTGATATTGAAACACGTTTTACACTATGGTCAGTTTACAATTCTGAGTAATGGAGATGAAGGAAGCTTCTTCTATTGAAACTCAAACAACAAGAAAACTAATATTTAAGTCACAGAGGCTGATGAGAGTTGGATAAAGGAATGAGACACTGTTGTGTTTGGGGACCAGAAGGATCTCTGTCTATTGTGTCCCCATCTGCACTCATCCTTCTGTGTGTCCAACATGTTAAAGTCCCTGCACATTAAGCAAAGTATGTTTGTTTGCATGTGCTTAAGTGCTTAGTAGTCTGAAAACCAATCTTCATTGTGTGGGGAGTGCTTCACAACGCATTGCTTATGTGTACAAAGAGCATCCACTGGGCAAATGATTTCACTTTCCCACTTTCTTCCTATTCTGAAAAGATCAGGCCTTTTAAAGATTACGCCAGACACCCTATTAAAGTCATGTGACTGTAATTAAAAATATATCCAAATTATAATTATTATTTTTCCCTATTAGGTCTTTGAATTCAGGGAAAAGTCTATCTTGAAGGACTTGACTCTGTTGTTAAATTGTCCCTTTGATTTGGCACATGACAACAGATTATTTTCACAAGGCTTTCCAAATGAGAAATACCTCGAGAGATAGAAGTTAGGCTTTCTCTTTTACTTTATAACTATGTTGACTGTGTGCTTTTTTTCTCTCTCTTTCTCTCAAAATGTCTCACAAACATCTATTAACAGATTCCCCATTACGCCCTGGTGAAAGAATGTAATTGAAGTAATTTAAAATTTAATGGAATAGAAACACTGACTATATCCCTTTCTATGTTACCTCCTCCTACTTTTCACTTGTAAATCCATTTCCTGTGCATTATTTCTGGAATCATACATTGTGAAACTTTATGATTTCATCTTAGAATAATTTCTTTAAAGATGTTGTATTACAAACATTCAGAAATTATAAAAAAAGAAAGCCTGTGAGGATAATGTTTTCACACAGCATGTGTAGTATTAATTCTTGAAAATACAACCTTAAGGTCTATTACATTTGCCACACAGTGATGAAAATGTTTATCCAGGAAATGTTGATAGGGATGTCAAATTGAGTGCCTTCAGAAGCTGAGCCATTGTTATTATGTTACCTGTATTAATATCCCCTCCCACCTGCTACTGGCTTTCATCACAGCATTGACACATGTGTGGTGGTTTGAATGAGATATCCCCAAAGTCCAGTATTTGACTATTTGATCCCCAGCTGGTTATGTTTCTTGGGGAGGTGAGGTGGCTTGAATATGCTTGGCTCAGGGAGTGGCACCATTTGGAGTAGGTAGAACCTTGCTGGAGTAGGTGTGACCTTGTTAGAGGAAATGTGTCACTGCAGGCATGGACTTTAAGACCCTGGTTCTAGCTACCTGGAAGTCAGTCTTCTATTGACCTTCAGATGAAAATGTAGAACTTCTAGCTCTTCCTGTGCCATGTCTGCCTGGAAGCTGCCATGTTCCTGCTCTGATAATAATGGACTGAGCCTCTGAACCTGTAAGCCAGCCCCAATTAAATGTTATCCTTATAAGAGTTGCCTTGGTCATGGTATCTGTTCACAGCAGTAAAACCCTAACTAAGATAGAAGGCTTAGGAGATATGGCCTTACTGGAAGAAGGATGTTACTAGGGGTAGGATTTGAGGTTTCAACAACATGTCATTCCCAGTTTAGTCTCTGTTTCCTTCTTGATAATTGAGTCATGAGCACTCTATTGTTCCTGTGGCCATGCCTCTGCTTGTCCATAATGGATTCTTCTCCCCATGGACCTGTAAGCTCAAACTAACCCTTTATTTTATAAATTTCCTTGGCAAGGTGTTTTTATCACAGGAACAGAAAGCTAATACATATCTTAGTTAGGGTTTTACGGCTGTGAACAGACACTATGACCAAGGCAAGTCTTATAAAGAACAACATTTAATTGGGGATGGCTTACAGGTTCAGAGGTTCAGTCCATTATTACCAAGGTGGAAACATGGCAGCATCCAGGCAGGCATGGTGCAGGAGGAGCTGAGAGTTCTACATCTTCATCTGAAGGCTGCTAGCAGAATACTGACTTCCATGTAGCTATGATAAAGTCTTAAGCCCACACCCACTGTTACACACCTACTCCAACAAGGTCATAGCTCCTAAGAGTGCCACTTCTTTGATCAAGCATATAGAAACCATAACATTCCACTCCCTGGTCCCCATAGGTTTGTTCAAACACATGAGTCTATAGGGGCCATACCTACACATAGCATATACAAAATACATTTAGTCCAACTTTCAAAGTCCCCATAGTCTATAGCAATCTCAACAATGTTAAAAGTCCAAAGTTCAAAGTCTCTTCTGAGATTCACCCAGTCACTTAACTGTAATCCCCAAAGCAAGACAGGAAACCAGCTGGGCAAACTCCAAACTCTGCATCTCCATGTGTGATGTCAAAGCAGTCTTCAGGTCCCTAACTCCTTTTTCATTTTTGTTGATTACAGCAAACTTCTTTCTCTAACATATGAGCTAGTCAATGGCAACCATAGATTTCACTTTGCTTTGTTTGGAAGTTAGCATTTTTGTATGAGCCCATGACTACTCTAATTATTACAAGTAAGACACTGACCCAGTATTTCAAAAAAGCATGATTATGGAGCCAGCTTTGACACTCCCTCTAGGCTTGGTCTCTCCAGGTCTTTATCCTCCATCTTTCTGTAATCCCACTGGACCCATGCTTAGTCTGTTCCCTTTCCTAACTCTCCTCCCACACTCCTTGTGGTTTTTGTTCACATTTTGCATGCCATTCAATACGCATTTGAAATGACACATTTCCCCGGAAGCATTTTCTGATTCTCAAAATTGGAAATAATTTATTTATACTCTAGTGTCTTTAATTTGAACCTAAGGCACCTACCACTTTCATCTGCGTGATATCATCACAAGTTTGGTACATGGTATGCGACATTTGTTTCAGTTAGGTATATAATACACACAGATGTAGAAATTATTGTGAAGATCCTTTTATTATATATACAGTCCCTTAGAAGAGGAGACATCTCTGCCATGCAGGGTCTCATGAGGAAGTAGTAAAGATGAATAGGCAGAGTGAAGGAACAAGTACACAGATGAGCTTAACTCTTGGCTTGTGATGTTAATGTGTTTGTACAGGTGAGTGTTCACCTGTGTGCACATGTGAAAGCCAGAGGTTGACTCTGGATGTCTTCCTAAACTAACTCCACATTTATTTATTTATTTATTTATTTATTTATTTATTTATTTATTTATTCATTTATTCATTCATTCATTTATTTTTGACTCAGGTTCTCTCATTGATCCTGTTGCTCATTGATTGTCTAGACTAACTAACTAGCAAGGCTTCAAGATTTTCTTCTCTGTTTCTCAGTACTGGGATTAAAGGTAAACAACCTTTTACATGGATGCTGAGGATCTGAACCAGGGACTCTATACTTGTACTGAAATCATTTTACCCACTGAGCCATCTGTCCAACTCTAACTGGCGTCTTTAGTGTTCTCACAGGAAGCAGAGCTAAAGCTAGGCAAAGACCTTTAAAATTGGAAAGTTTAAATACGTGCACTAGGTTTTGGCCTGTAAGACCTGTCTTAGTTATATTAGATAATGTTCTTCTTTAAAGTATTCTATATTGTTTAGAACAGTAGTTTTCTTTTTTTTTTTTATTTTAGATATTTTCTTTATTTACATGTAAATT
>NW_022196895.1:45126440-45144178 GCF_008632895.1 Mastomys coucha | reverse complement strand
CCAGTGGAAAAAAGACAGCATCTTCAACAGATGGTGCTGGCTCAACTGGCGGTTAACATGTAGAAAAAGAACAGTAGTTTTCTAGGCTGTGCCTTATACCAGGACACTCCATTTTACAAGCAGCTTTTGATTTCCCTTTGAGGGAGACACATGGGTCTTTAAAATAATACCAGAGAAAACAGGCTAAGAACTTATTGGACATATTAAGAGCAAGGAAGAAGTAAGGACCTCACCTGGCCCCTATAACGTGTTGGACAGCTGACATTGAAATGGCCCGGTCCCACAAACCTGTCATCTGATACCTGGTGTATGCATCAAGGACCAATAAGCAGAAGACTCCCTGAGTGTCCCTGGAGCTTTGCCATGGCTTAGTTCCTACTACTTACACGGCCTACTTGACCTGTCCACTTATTTACCTACCTGGATATGAGCCTGAATTGGAATTAGCTATTTCCTGCTTTCTGCCTGGTTCAGCTTTTTATAGAGAGTGCAATAGCTTTGCTACCAAACCCTGACTCTAAGAGTTCCAGCAGCAATTCTATTCTAGCACATGTCTGGTTCATTATTTTATCTTTCTCAGTCTACTCTGAAACACACTGAACTCTATTGAAACCTCTTTAACTTGTATTCATCCTTTTCGCTATGTATATACTTATTCTTTGTACTGTGTTATAGAAGTTAATGTTAATGGTTAGGACAGTAATAAAAGAGAGTACATTTGCCTTGGCCAGTTACCAGTGTAGGCAGAATTATATGACAAACTGCTTTCACTGAAACAGCTAAACCTTGTGAATCTATGGTTACCCAATACATTCTGTCATTATGGACAGACACAAATGTGTACTCCTATTTCTGGCAGAAGTGTGCTCAGAGCAATTATTTTTCTTGGGGGTGATTAGGTCACTGGATAGTGGTTCAGAGAATGGGTTACATAAAAAGTGGCTCCCATTATGAGATCTGGATTGCTTAGAGTATGTATGAAAGGCATGCCCCAGGCAAGTCACTTACTACCTAGAGGCAGCCAAGGGATGCACAATCTTTCGTGATTGGCAGGATCCCAGGAGTCAGAGCATCAAAAATAGAAAATGAGAAACCATAGTTACTACATTTTGTTAGAAATCCTTTATAATGAATCCAGTAATTAGAGTGTTTACTGGGGAGATCCGGGATGGGGATGTTTGGCATATGAAATATTAAATAAATTAAAATGTCAAGGTTTGGCAGGTGGGATTGGGAAGCTAATCTTGGGTTCTCTTTTGCTTCCTTTCAGTGCAGGCTCTTTCCCTTCTAATGGGCTGCTCTGTTTTCTACACTAGAATGTCTTCTTGGTTTTTTTTCTTGTGTTTCTTCTCTCTTCATACATTCCTTATATCCCCGCTGTGACACCCATACTCCAAATCTCTCTGTGTCCTATCCTGATACTACCTCTCCCCTCCCCGGCAGCTACTGATCTGCTTCTCATGATGTAACACTGACTAATTCCTTAGAAGAGAAACTATGCTTAGTTTCATAGCCATCTTAGTTCATGGCTGTATGACCGAGTGAGCTGAAGAGTGTTCCTAGCAGACTCTGGTGTGGCAGGTCTCAGGTCCCATGAGTGATTGGCATGGAGTTTAAGAACAAAAAAAGACACAGACCTTAACCGTCTGGGAGCTCACACACTTGAAGACAGAAAACAAGTCAGAGGAACAACACTGTTTCTGCAAAATGGCTCTGTGCAAATAGAAAGTTGGTATGTGGCCAGCCTGGTCTACAGAGTGAGTTCCAGGACAGCCAGGACTACACAGAGAAACCCTGTCTCAAAAAGCCAAAAACAAACAAACAAACAAACAAACAAAACAAAACAAAACCAAAAATCGTTGGTATGTGGATAAAACCCAACAAAAACATGTTATTAAAAGCTAGGAAATTGTTCCAAGCGTTTTATACATTTATTTTACTTCTCAAAACAAATACGTTGTCATCCCCCGGGACTGGAGTTACCCTTTGTGTGGGTTATTTGTCTCATTAACAGGAGAATTTCAAACACACTCGGTAGGAAGATTAGAGACTAATTTATTAGACTTTTGAGAGATGGGGGCAGGGTGGGAAGCTGTAAATCTTGGCAGCTGCCAGGAAGAAGATGACAACTTCAGAAGACTGAGCAATGCTGTTTGAGTAAGGAACCAAGACCGTAGACAGGCTCAGCAGCAGAGGTCAGCGAACAGCTGGGTCGTGGAAAGCGGGTGGGCTTCAGAGAAGGAGGATGGATTTCTAGAGTGCTTCTTAGGATTTTGGCTGGGGTAGGACAAATATTAAAACGAAGGAAAAGAAAAGTTACACTTTCTGAGTTAGAACTCAGAAAATCAGGCAGGTCGAAGGGGGATGGTCTTCAAATTGCATCTGAAGATGAAGGGGCATGCAGCTAGAGAAGTGTATTAACCTCATTAAGGAAATAGTTATTCCCCTATTGCCTTAGCATGTTTTCAGGTGAATCAGGTTTTCTTTTTTTCTTTTTCTTATTTATTGGTTATTTTATTTATTTACATTTCAAATATTGCCCCCCTTCCTGGTCCCCCCACAGCAAGCTCCCCATCCCATCCCCCCTCTATTTTGCCTCTTAGAGGTTCTTCCACCTAACCACCCATTCCTGCCTTACTCCTCTAGCATCCTCCTACACTGGGGCAACAAGCCTCCACAGGACCAAGGCCTTCCCCTCCAATTGATGCCAGATAAGGCCATCCTCTGCTACATATGTAGCTGGAGACATGGACTCATCCATGTACACTCTTTTGTGGCGGTCCCTGAGACCTGGGATTTGCTTTAGTCCCTGGGAGCTCTGGGAGGTCTGATTAGTTGATATTGTTGTTCAGTTCTCCTAGTCAAGTGATTGACAGGCCTAGATGGATTATCTGTTAAGAAAGGGAAAAATAGTATGGGATGTTCTAATTTCTGGGAGCAGATCAGAAAATCTTGTCTCTACATAGGCATTTGGTAGAACTCACATTCCTTTGGTTAGGTGAGGAAAAAAAAATCATTAACGGGCCTCATCAAGACCCTGATACATCCACTTTTTTCCATATAGTATTGTTTTAGTTGAATTTTTTTTTATTTTTGATAGCTACATAAATGACTATTATATTTACATTATTCCTACTCACTTCCTTCCCAAACTCCTCCCACATCTTTCCCACACTCTCTCTCTAATTCATGACCTCCAACTGTTGGTTAACTCTAAGATACAAGTGCCACTATTATGCCATTGGAGAGATGTTTATGGCTCAGTTCACAGGCTTCTCAGCTGGGTGGAACTACTGATTGTTCTTTTTCTTGGCAGCTTGCATGACATCTTCTAATGCTATGAGTGCCACTCTCTGTGGAGGAGGCTTTCCAAGTAAGTTCTAGTTACCTAATGTTGTAAGGATAGGTTTTTGTTATTAAAATCATTTTTAGAAGATAACATTGAGTCAGAGCTTGAACTTAAGTAACTTACCAAAAGATAAAAAATTAAGATGAAAACCGTGGAACTCTAAAATGCCAATAAGTAATATACTTCTATTATTACTAGATACTAAATTTCCTAAATTAACATTCTATAGTATTATGATACAATACCATGTTTTATATATAAATAGCTAAAATGCAGTGCATTAAGAACTTCTGCAGTATATGATGATTAGTCCATTGGCTCTTTTGAATGTTAGTATCTCTGTAACATTTCAATCTTGAAACTACAATCTCAAATAAGATTATATTTAGAGAGTGGACTTAGGAGGCAGTTTAAGTCATGATTGTATAGTCTCTTGATGGGATTCTGAGACTGAACAGAGAATACCCACTACCATCATCATGTTCACCTAACCAGGAAGGGATGGATCTCCACAAGACAATCTACTGGTGTCTTGATCTCAGAATTCTATCCTTCTGATCCGCTAAAAAAATAAGTGTTATGTTGCTAAGACAATGGCATTTGATGTTTGTGATAGTAACCTGAGATGTTTAAGATATCATACATAGCTTGCCTGAAATTAGAAAATCTTTAGGGAATAAACTTTTGATATAATATACAGCATCTCAGGAGACTTAGGTTTAATGTTCTGCAAGTAGGTTCATAATGCCCCAGGACTAGGGCTTGTTTGCTTCTTCTTAGGAAGCGACAGAGCTTCCAACATAGGGGAAGTATTAGAGTAACATGTAGTGAAGTTTTTAATTTTGTGAGCTTTGCTGGATGAGGCAGAAATCCCAATCCTTCCTAGTTCAAACAAAAGACCTCTCTCCAGCATTCAACTCAAACAACCAGATGGCAAACTTGTGCTTCCTACACAAGTTGTTGCTCAAGTATGTTTCCCAACATCTTGGCTGTCAGGGGATGCCAATGCTAGCATAAATATGTCATTGATAATTTGTCAGTGTGCCCCACTAATGACAGAAACTGTGGTTATCAAAATGACTTCAAAGTTGTTGAAGCAGTCACTGACAACCCAGGCATGGTGAGTGCTGTTATTGCAAAGGAGACGTGTTCAATGCCTCTTTTCTCTCTCTTTCTCTTTCTCTCTCCTTTCTTTTCTTTTTTTTTTTTACATGAGTATATATAGTCTCATATATATATTCTCTAGAAGTACATTCTCACTGTAATTTTTCCTAATATACAGGATCAATTTAAAGTCAGAATTCCTTATTTATTTATTCATGTTACATCATAATATCAGCCCCAGTGTCCCCCTCATACAGCTTCTCCCCCCATTTCCCCCTCCTCTTCTATTCTGAGAAGGATTCCCCACCCTGGGTATCACTCTACCCTGGCACATCAAGTCACTTCTGGACTAGGCACATCCTCTCCCACTGAGGCCAGATAAAGCAGCCCCGTTAGGGGAACAGAATCCATAGGCAGCCAACAGAGTCAGGGATAGCCTCTGCTCCAGTAGTTGGGAGCCTGCAAGAAGATGAAGTTGCATATCTGCTACATATATGCAGAAGGCCTAGTTGCAGTCCCTGCTTGTTCTTGTTTGGTGGTTCAGTCTCTAGGAGCCCCCAAGGGTCCAGGTTACTTGACTTTATGTTGGTCTAAAGTCAGAATTATATTCATGTTATTGAACTCAGACATAATGTAACCTGTTAGAAGAAAAAGACTCCATCACATGTTTCATAAAAACTTGCTATTCTTAGTGTGTATATGTGCACATATGTGTACCATTAGACATGTATAGAGTAAAGTATATTTTGGTATCTGTTTCCTCCATCCACATTTATTTAGATTCTGGGGTTTAAACTTCCATCTGCAATCTAGTATTTCCAGTAACTTTCCCCATTGAGCAACCTCACCAGCTTCCATTCTGTGTTTTGGCCATAAGCTTCATTTTGGGAATAAATGTAACTGTGTGCCTTGAACCAAGCCAAAGGAGTATGTAGTTACCTCAAGAAATACATTGTGTTGAATCACAAGGAAAACCTAAGTAGCAAAGCAAGTCCACAGGTTCTCCAGGGCAGGAGTGAGGATTAAAAAGAAAAAGACAATTAGACAACATTGTAGCATGACCCCAGCCAGTTCTGAGGCTGAAGTGGGTTTACTTTTTCCCAATCTGCTTTTATAGCACTTTAAGTACATGCAAAATGATAAGATCAGTTATGGGTCAAGCAACAAGCAAGGCAATAAACAAAATTCCATAAACACCTTTCTAGGGACTAGTCAGGATGACCAAGACAAAAGGGATGCCACTCAAGCCTCCATGGTGGCCACTCTGAGCTTTGTATTAACTCAAATGTAAATTTCTTAATCTGGGCCTATCTCCTGAGTCCTGGCCAAAGTCAGATTCCTGCCCTGAGCTTTCTTTTTTTGTCCTGGCCCGAAGTCAAATTTGGGACAAGTGTCTAGGAGCAATTGCTCCCCAAAAGCTCTCCACATCTAAGGAAAGATGGATCGTTTAATGTGCAATTTCAGAAGCTGAACAGAAAGGATTGTGGAAGAAGAAAAGATGTACATTAATACCCAAAGTAAACATAATTGTCCTCTTTCAAAATCACTCCTACCATCCAGTAGAATTGATGGAAGACTGTTTGATGTGGCTCTCAATGCTTTCATCTGACATACCTTTAGAACATCACTGAGTTCTGCCAGGCAAAGAGTCCTTCTCTACTAGCTAGATCTCTCCCTCTTATTCATGAGTTTGACTACTCATGGTAATAGTACTTTGACTACTATGTTAATAGTAACCCTGAACTAAACCCAAGTATGATGCTGGCCTCTAAATAAGGCATTCAAACTGCAAGTACATGTACTTAGTAAAGTATTTAGTATTTTGAGTCAGAAGTACATGTTAAAATATGATTGCACTGCCCCTTTGAAAAAGAAGTTGGTTTTGTTATTTTATTTACCCAGTAGGATCTACTACAAGCCATTTTTTATTTTGACAGTTCTATAGTGAAAATGTATTCTGATCCCACTTTGGACTGAGGAATGGCACTAAATTTTCAGATAATGGAATAAAACTGCTTGGAAACCATAGCTTATGTGAAGTATGGTTTATCCAGATTGCTTTGGAAGGGATTTGGCTTCAGAAGAAAATAAGACAATTCCACGGAAGAGTCAAGTGCATTTTTGTTTTGTTTTGTTTTGTTTTGTTTCTGGAGGAGGGGTTCAAAACACTGATTTTTTTACCTTTAAGGAAGAAAGTTTAGCACTCATAATGAGCATTCAAAGACTGGAAGATGGTGTGCTTAAATAGACTTTGATATCTGATCAGGATGCTGAGTGTGGGTCAGTGGGTCTTGGATGCTGGTCTCTTCCTCCCTTATCTACTACATAATTGCCTCTTAGTCCTGTCCTTAAAGTCTTCCACATCTGAGAAGCAAGGCTTCTTCTTCAATTCTTTAACCTATTTTCCCTCAAAAAGGACCTAAAGTCCTACGATAACAAGAAAGGTCCACTTTAGCATATTCATCCTCTTCTCTAATTCTAATTTTTTATTCCAGTGTTAAACCCTTGCTCTGAAATTTAACAACTGTAATTTTCATGAACCTGTGAAAGCCAAATGTTATCACTTACTGACAAGCAGTGATGACTATAAATCGAGTCAGTTGAAATTAGTTTAAAAATAAATTTATGTGACAATGAATATATAAGTGTGATACAAGTGACTAAGATTTCTAGTCATTATGCTTGATTTTATAGACACAGGAATTCTTGTGAGAGAGGCCTGGGAAGAGCATGATGAAATGATGAGTGGTTAACACCCTGAAATTTACTGTGGAATTTCTTTCTCTGAAAGCAGATTCTCAGCACACTGAGAATCAAGTACCACTGGAGTCAAGCTAAGCTTCCTAGATAGAGCAGAAATAAAGCTTCAATGAATACAGTTTTGAATACTATTTAAAAATGTGACTGGTAATGAAGAGCTATAGCAGGCCCTAGTATGTCAGACATGGCACCCATACGTTTTACGCTTTACCTTTCCTTCTCTCCTTTGCTAGAAACCATAAGATTACATTCCTAAAGCTATCCACTAAGATCTATTCCATTATTTGACTACTTCTGCTGAAGAGGTCAGCTCAGGAACTTTAGAAAATTCCACTGGACCCCTCCCCTCCTGGACTCGAAAGGTCATAAAGAAGATAGGCACCTCTCCCCTCCAGGGCTAATTACGTTCCTCAGACTACATGGAGGAGGGACCAACCATCTGTGGGTAGGGTAGGCACCTCATTCCCTATAGTCGAATCAGTTTAAAAGTCATACTATTCTGCCAGTCACATTGCCTGCAGGATGGGCTGCACCTGGTCATTCTCTCTCTCCATGTGCAGGGTGATACCAACATGTTAGAACAATAAATTCCTCTTGTTTTTGCATTGATTCCCTACTCTGTGTTGTTCACTCAGGGAGTCCCTGGTAAGGTAAGGCTTGCTAGAGTCTTACACAGCCTCCTGAGGCTGACTACCAAGGTCCAGCTATCAAAGTATTGAAGTTCAGCAGTCCAAAGCTCCCCATAGGCTATGCAAATTAGCACACCCAATCAAAACAAATCAAGTCATTCTAAAACAGGGTTCCCCCTTTCCCTTTATAAACTGCCATTTGCCTATGGGTCTGTGTCATCTCTATCCAGAGGCAGTCTTTTGTCCCTCTAGGGCAACTATCCCTCCCCAGTCTTCCTTGTCCTTTTCCCTTCCCTCATCTTGTCTCTGGTCCTTATCTCTTATTCATTCCCCGTTCTTTGTCTCATTGGAGCAAATAAATCTCCTTTGTGCTGAGAACTTGGTCTTGGTGTGTCCTGTTCCAACTCTGGTGTTTTTGGATGGTTTGTTCTTGACATATTTAACTTTAGGTAACTGTTTTAGCCACAGGTGATGATGAGTTTTTCAGCTCTTGCAATATGTATTACAATCATATTGGCAAACTTCCCTGCTTCTAGATATATGGTGCTCTTGTTTGATGCCTTATTAATCTCTACTGTGTGTAGATGACCTTGAAAAAGTATTTGATGGTAGAATGTGGCATGGGAGAAATGACTGAAGGTCAGGGTAACTATGCTAATACAGTAGAATCCATAGTAATTAGTGATAAGTGCTTTTGAGACACCCATGCATAACTGTCCAGACATCATCAAATCCATTTATTGCTTGGAGTATGAGCACAATGTGGAATGGAAGAGCAGGCAAGGTTTGCCACACAGGGGTCATGACACAGCAAGAACTTAGAAAAACTAGGAAGCCCGCCTTATTTCAGCAAACTTTGTTGATGTTCTTTGTTGGGAGTATTCAGCTACTCAAGAGGAAGAAGCTAATTTGTATGGCAAAAACAGAAATATAAAAGATAGACTAAAACATAAAGTTGGTATGCTGCATTGGTTGGTTGAGCCAAGCCCTGAGTGACTTGTGTCAGGTGCCTAAATGAAAGACACTATGGTTTTTCTTCAAAGAAGCTCTCCAAATGCATATGTCACAAGAGAACCTGGCCATCATAGGTCATGGAATAGAATTTATGATGTTGTCACTTGTCAAACTAAGGGTGACAAGCCTATGCTGACTCACCAGATTTCCTATTCTGAGTCTGTATGTACTTCAGACATCATTATCCAGAAGGAGAATGCATCTGACTTTAATCTGTGGATTTTAAAACAGTGGGAAGAAGATAGGTTATTCTGTGCTTTGTAAAATTTTGGTGGACTTCCATTGGTAAGTCCTGGTCTGTAAGATCTTGCTCATCTTTCAGGGTCAGAACGGAGGATAGGCACACCCTCTGTAAAGCAAAGAAGGTAAACATGTGCTGGTGACATAAAAGTAGTTCTGCAGTTCTCAGACCGCACAGGCTCTTCTGAGTTTATGCAAGTGAGCCTATGTGAATTGAAAACCTGGCTGTAAAGCAGTCCTATGTGGATAAATTTTCTTCCAGAACTTACAGTCTTTTGCTCTGTAGAACATGAACTGTCCACATGTGCTATGGGCCAAGATCACCCTGCTAGGGCAGTGAGAGAAAGGTTGACAGCTCCTAGGAAACCCATACTGTTTTGCTGGGGAGCTTAAAGGAGGTACAAAGGGCAGGCCAAGGTCTATTGGACCAGGAAACAGGAGAGAATTGATGTGTACAAATATGACCAAGAAAGACTCTGCTAGGAACATACTCTTAGGCCCTTGAATACTCCAGAGAGGACAGTATGTAACAGCTATAAGGTAGTAAGGGATTCCAGCTAGACTGAAGCACATTGAAGTAATTAAGCAGAAGAGAGGGATTTTGCATAGTCAGTGGCTTTGGCTTAAAGAGTGTCGAGTAGTCCAACAGGGAGCTACCGCCGGCCATAACAGCATTATGAGAGAACATTTAAAGCTAATAAGACTATTGACATATGATGGTTGGTCAATTTATGAAAAACTTCTGTAACAGGGCAAAAGATCTGAGAGGATTTGAGAATCTTATTGTTTAAGTTCCCTATGATAAGTTGAATGAGAAATTTCCTCCATAGCCTTGACCAGCTGAGGGCTTGATTCCCAGTTGGTGGCTTGGGGAAGTCCAGGAGGGATGGGCTTGCTGCAGGAAGTGTGTCAGTAGAAGCGGGCTGTGAGGGTTTAAACACTGTTGCCATTTCTAGTTTGCTCTGCCTGCTTTGTGCTGTATGTAGGTCAAGATGTGAACGCTTAGCAATTTGTCCCCACTTTTATGCCTGCTGCTTATTGGTATGATGGGCTCCATACCTAGGGAAACCTAAGCCCCCAAAGCCCTACTTTTTAAAGCTGGTCATGACATTTTCTCATGGCAGAAGGAAAGTTAAGTAATATACCTGCCCTTTCCCACAATTTCCAGGAAATTTCAAAAAATTATTTTAAATTATTCACATTCATGTATAGTTACTATTAATATTCCATTTCCTTCTTTTTAAAAATACATATTTAAGTTCTTCCCTTGATAGTCTACCATGCAAGAAATTTTATATCCCAAATATTTTAGTAGTCCACAATATATCATTCAATTTCCACATTTCTTCAATTGTTTCTAAATTATTATTTTAGGTGATAAATTATATTGTATGACATGTGTGGAAAATTTTTGTAGCTGCTATCCTTCTTTATATTTATATTATCCTTATTTTATTCTGCTATCATTAATGCCATTATAAATATCTTTGGTTAATTAGGAGTTACACTGAAATTATTTTCTTGGATAAAGATTCTTAGTATAAAATATTCAGTTAAAAATTATGTTATAGAGCTGGAGAGATGACTCAGAGGTTAAGAGCATGGACTGCTCTTCTAGGGTTCCTTAGTTCAATTCCCAGCAACCACACAGTGCCTCACAACCATTTGTAATGGGATCCGATGCCCTCTTCTGGTGTGTCTGAAGACAGCTTCAGTGTACTCATATACATAATATAAATAAATCTTTTTATAAAAGTCTGTTATAGAAGCTCTTAGTTTATGACAACTTA
Source organism: Mastomys coucha (assembly GCF_008632895.1). Classification (NCBI taxonomy): domain Eukaryota; kingdom Metazoa; phylum Chordata; class Mammalia; order Rodentia; family Muridae; genus Mastomys; species Mastomys coucha. The sequence goes on along the minus strand of NW_022196895.1, from coordinate 45,133,292 downwards.
CATACTTCTAAACTTTTTTCTTCAGAGATACCTTTCCACAGATGGTTACAGGAAACTGTGTCTTCTTTAAATATTTAACATATATATATATGTTATAAATATATATTAAATATTAAATATTTAAATTTCAAATAGGAAATTTCATAGGAATAATATGCTATTATCCCTTTTATAGTATTTTTTGAACATTTTTTCATATATCCAGCATATACTTATAAGGATTATAAGTATATGGGTAATGGCTCAGTTAGAGTCTAGTTCTATGACTCACATACTATAGAATGAAGACACCATCACAAAATGCAGAGACAGGGATGAAGAGCAATGGCAATGACTATTTTTAGAAGGCAGGTCAGTCTTTTGGGGTCCCACCTTAATCTCAGGTACATTATCTTTTGATACCATCTGAAATAGACTCAAGGCTATCCTATGACTTGTTGCTGCCCAACTTTAGCCTCAATTTGCAGATTTATGTAATTACCTTCAGAGCAAAGCAACAGGGGCACTCAGAGGATGAGACCTTCCCTTAAAGTGGGAGATGGCAGAGAACCCTCCCTGCTATGTAGAGAGCTGCAAAGCCTTTGAGGTACATTGAATCATTGTTAAGTATTTTCAAGTGACTGTATAATAAAAAATTTTCATGCAAGAATATAAGCTGTAAAAGAAACAAGGAGGGCTACTGGGCGACCCAAAACAGGAACAATATACCTTGCAAGTTAATTTGAAACCAAAACAGGAAAAATATACCTTGCAGGTTAAGGTTTCTGTTTGCAGTTAAGGGCAGTAAGTTAAGAATAAGTCCTGTTTGGCCTGTGGTGAGCCCTTGCAAGTTAAATTTCTCATTTGTAATTCAGAAGAAGAATCCCTGTTTCTTAGATCTAATGTAAACTATAAAACATGTTTTTAAACCCCATCTACAGGATGTATATTCTTACCTTGTTTCTTCCTTTTCATTATGTCTTTCTAACAAGATATAATAGCCAACTCTATTGCTGGTGAAAACCTCATCTCTGCTATCAAAAGGATCTCAGGGGCTGCTCTCTCCAATCTAGACCTAAGGTGAGATGGCAGGCTGACTAGTCCTGGTACACTCCAAGCTACAGCTTGCTTCAGGTGGACAATGGTGGATTCAGTCTTTTCTCCCAGGGATTCTTAGGGTTAACCCTACCTTTTACTTCTCGACTCTGAAGGGAGTTCCTGTTGTTCTTGTGGGTGCTTTTTGCAATTTTTGTTTAATTTTCATCTTCAAGGGGTCTAAATTTCCACATGTCTTTATGAAGGCAATGTCACCTTATGTTTAGATTTCTTCATACTGTTCAATTTTTTTTTTTAGCTTACTTATTTTTACAGTAATTTAATTTGTCTGAGTGTTTTGTGCAATGTGCATTCTGATGAATAAAATGAATCTTTCTCCTAAAGCATTCTAAAATTTCAGAATGGTTGGTTGAAATTTTTTCCAATGCCCATTTAAGTTTTATTAGCTAATTTAATTTTACATCATTTTTTTCATTGGTATTTGTTTTAGAGGAATACCAGATCTTTGGGAGTCCACTTTATTCTCTTAGAGACCAGCCTCTTATGTGTTTCTCTTAGTCTAGAAGCTAATATGAGTTGTTAAAATCTATAGCTTTTAAATGTTAGTATAATAAGACACTAAGAGCATATTTATTTCTAATTTTGAAAGAACATCCTTTGGCAAACTGTCTTGAAATATTAAAATATGATTGATATTTAAAACATTTATTTTGCTCATTTATGCTTATACAAAGTGAAAACAGTGCCTGGTGGTGGTGGCACACACCTTTAATCCCAGGACTCAGGAGGCAGAGGCAGGCAGATTTCTGAGTTTGAGACCAGCCTACTCTATAGAGTGAGTTCCAGGACAGTCAAAGGTACACAGAGAAATCCTGTCTAAAAAAAAAAAAAAAAAAAAAAAAAAAAAAAAATAGCGAAAACAGTAGCACATTTCAATTGCTTCTATTATTAAATTATTGTTCTAATTACTGACAGAAACCAACTAGAAGCACATGTGGAAGCATACACATTTATAAAGTGTATTGACTTTTCTTATTTTTAAATAAAAACTTGAAGAGTAAGGTTTCTGATTTTCTCAACATTTGGATGCATGAAAATAGGGAAAAATATGTTCCTACAAGCTTTGTTTTAGACAAACTATTGTAGTTGTTATAGTATGAATAATGACTCTGTTGCTTGGCATGTTGGGGTACACCTTTAATCCTAGCACTCAGGATGTAGAGGCAGATGGATCACTATGACTTCAAAGCCAGCTGGGTGAGTACAAGAGCAACCAGGGATATATGGAGAAGCCCCGTCTCAACACAAGACAAGACAAGGCAAGACAAGATGAGACAAAACAGTGCCTCTGCCATTTTAGTCTTAGGGTCAGCACAAGCCTGCATATCTGAGTTCCTCGGTATTGTCAGTAAATGGGATGTGCCACTCTAAATTACTTGCTTTGTAATGGTATTAAATAAATAATGATAAATGAAGGAGTATTAAAAAGAAAGATTGAGAAAGGTACTAATAAAATATCCTTGCCTGCTTTTGTGCCAAAAGAAAGAGATAGTAATATTTTTGTGATTAAAAAAGATAAATTCCTTTTATTGAGACTGGCATGATAATAAACTTTGAAAATATACAATTAAACAAGGCATAAAACCCATTCCGTACAATAATCTTTAATTCAAAAGAACTGTATTTTAGGTGGCTTTAGATGTTTTCTGATTTGAAAAAGAATCTAGTAAAATTTATGGTGGATGTGTGGTCACCTTACACCATCATTTAAAATATCCTTTATTAGGACATTTGCCTGCTTTTTAAACTATTTAAGAGTTCTATTAGAAAAGCCAAAAAATCATTTCTTTAATAGTTAAATTTTTATTTTGAATTTGCAAGAGAGTCATTTCAGGAAAAGCTTGCTCTCCTGATCTTGGGTGAGCACAGTGTGGCTTCTGTGGAGAAGTTAGACTGTGCTCTGACGAATTTCACTCTAAGGACCAGGAGACTCAGTGTTGCTGAATCAGAATTGTATAAACAATGACATCCAATCAACATCCTCAGGCCATGGTTGTACAGAACCCAGAATACCTGCTTTAGAGAACGGAGCAGCCTTGTTGCCTGTTCCAGTTGTGAGGTTTCCTATGGGTTCCACTTCTAGGAAACAGACTTTTAAAGTGTGGAAATTTGGTAATATTCTTAAATGAAAGTATAAACTTAAGCATGCTAGAGAACTGTGAAAGATGTGCAAGAGGCCAGTGTCTTACTGATGGCAAATAGGATAGTAATTCACTTTGGGAAATGTATGCTATACCATAATGCATATGTTTGAAGTAACCAAGTCATGAAACAGGACAGACGTCTCTCCTACATCCAGTGGAAAATTCAGGAAGTACACAGCACAATTTTTTTAAATTTCCCTATGCTCATTTTTTGTCATTTTAAAAATATTATGTCTGTGTTCTTGGTGTCCTTTTGTCACGAGAACTCCATGTTCTTCATTAACTGTAAAAAGTCCTTGGGCATCTGCTCCAACTGGGAAAGAACGAGTATCCAAACTGATGCGGGACGAATCCTTGACTCCAGGGAAGTAGCTTATAAATTGCATTATTATCTATCTACTTTACTTGGTGCTATATTCCTTTTATTCTGTTTCTGTTGTGCTGTTTACTATCATCTATATAGTTATTGTGTGGAGGGAGGGGCACACATCAGCAGGTCAATTGGTTTTCTCTTCCCAGTATGTGCGTCCCGGAGATCAACTCAGATAGTCAGGCTTGGCAACAGGTGCCTCTCCTGGCTCTATCTTCCTTCTCATCTGCCCCCTCTTCTGGGGTTTATAGACATGGGCTATCTGTGTCAAACCCCATATAGCCATGGTGAGGGTGTCATATCTGTAGATGGTGAAAAGGTGACTTAAGGGAGTGAATCCAACATGCTCTGAAAAAAATGCTATGAGGAATCATAAAATAATGAACAGAGACAACATCAAAGATGTTTGGGCCATAGCCCTTGTATGTCTGACTATAACAAACAGGGTCTTTGGAGTTTTTTTTTTTCAAATGTGGCATAGAAAAGAATGATCTGAGGTGACTGGATTCTAAAAAGTAGACAGGACACAGTTCAGCATTTTATGTTGGAAACTAAGACGTGGGTATTTGAAACGATCATCGCTTGGTCGAAATATGTTTAGGATATGAAAACAATTACTCCATTACACATCTGATTTTAAATATCAGGATAAGTAGGTTGACATATCTCTGGATTCTAAGCCTGGAAGTTCCATTCCTTGCCAATGTTGAGGAAGTCTCACAGGGCCTACCTCTGATGTCCCTGCTGTTGTCACTGTGTCTCCCACCTGCTCAGAAACACCCGCTACTTGGCTAGTTACTGTTAGATCAAGTGGTCTTCATCTAATGTAGTCCTTTCCTTGCTGGATACTTAAAAATTTCATAAAAGCCATTCTTGCCTTCCTATGGAAACCAGGGGTGGCCCTAAACCTTGTCAAGGCAAAGTCAGCTCCCCAGGGCCACGTCTATTCTCCAGTGTCGCGACTATGTGGCTGAGGCTGGTATGCAGTATCCTCCAAGGTAAGGGAGGTGACTTAGTAACTGCTGATCACCTCTTCTGACCAGGGTTGCATGTTGTTGTCCTCAAGTATTTAGGGCTTGGAGTCCCACTATCAAGAAGGAGTGACCAGGACCTGCTTACAATAGCTGATAACCATAAAAAGCTTGGTGTTTGTCTTATCATTTTCCACATGCGTACTGGCAGGCTTTCAGCTTTAGAAGAGGCCCGAATACAGAGTTAATCTCATTGGAAAGGTTTGTTTTGTTGCCAGGTTTGGTGATTATTTGTGCTAACTTTTCCCAATGCATTCCACCATAGTATTCTTTCTTGGCCTATAAAATATACTTCATTAAATTCTAACAGTGCAATAAAAGTGTAACAATAGAGACAGGGCAATAGAAGAAATAACACTTTTTAAAAATAACTTTTTTCTTGAATCCAGTCCAAATTGAGTTGGTTAGGCATCAGTTTCTACAAAGGACTACTGTGGAAAATATTTTTATGACCTCTTGTTAGTATGCACCAAGGCTAACCTGAGGAAACTGAAAGTGGAAAATAAATCATTCTAATATATTTACCAAAGCTCATAGCTACCAGTGACAATGAGAATGGACTATCAGTTTATACATTAGGGGTTGCAAACTCAACTCATGACAGGAACCAGGCAGGTAATTAAATGGCCAAAGCAGGACGGATGGTGATTTAATTTTAAATGTTGCAACTAATTAAAATGTTGAAAATATAACATATAAGCCAAACAAAACACATCTGTGGACCACATGTCCAAGGGTGACCCTATAGCAATTTCTGAAATCCCATTTATTCCTCAAGGCTTGTATTGTATGCCTGCCCTTCCAAGAATGCTATTGCAGCAAAGTTGGTTTTAGCATTTCCTGACTACTCCAGGCATTCACAGAGCAGGCTATCAGAACTGCAAGCTAAAGCCCCTGTATTCCCTCATTGTTTTCTCAGAGGGGTTTCCATTCCTGTGAGGCTGAGCGTCCTTGCAGATGGACACCATGGCCTTGGTGGCTTTTGTCCTTCTATGTGAGACATGCTTTGTGAGAACTCAGTAAACTCTGATGCTGTTGATTATGACAGCTCATGTTAATACAGGTCTTAGCAGGAGTCAGACACACATTTTTTTTTTGTGCATTATGTTATATCTTTTGTGATACTGGGCATTTATTTCAAGACCTTGAACATGACAGATATGTGTTGCACTGCTGAGCTTTATCTCTGGCATGTCTCACACATTTCTATTATCCTTAACTTGTATTTCATAAACCTCATAGAAATCACATGAGGGCAGAGCCACTGTTATTCTAGTTTACCATTCAGAAATGGAGGCCCAGACAAGCAGCCAGGGCAACCCAGATGCTGAGGGGTGAAGTTAGTAGATCTGGTTATACTAATTTTCTACTTTTGCCTTCTTAGTGGCTATGCTACAAACATTAACTACACATTAACTACGCTAGAATCAATATTCTAGCAAGAATTTCAAAACTTTTAGTGTTAAACTATACACCGTAATTACTTATTTATTAACAAATCCTAAGATGTCTTACTAAAATATCATTGTTTTAATTTTACTCCTAATCTGTTTCTGTTTTATTAATTTGAATCATAATAAGACAGAGAATAATAGAATTATCAGAGTTCATGTACACAGGAAAATAACTAATTTGTTCAAATTCATTTCCAAATTAAATACAGTAACAGTTAAATATATCAGACTGATAATTGTGTATATACAGTTGGCCCTTAGACGGTTAGTTAGAATATGTTGCACAGGTTGATAAAAAGATTATGGTCTTGGTAATAAAGACATTTATTATTATATAACTGGCTGTTGTATAGAAGTATAGGTGGGATAAATAGATTAGCTATGTCAGGGTATTGTGGTTGTGGGTATAATGTGAGTCTGTGCCATCTCTCTTCTCCAGTGAGAGAGACTACTCCTGTGCTGAACACTTATTCAGGGTTCTCTAAATATTTGATAATCACTCGTGAGAGTGAGTTGCTCTGACTTGAATGTAAAAGTCAGTTTTTACTGGTCTTTGATTGCACAGTCATAGATCTGGTGATGTACTTACCATACATGGCCTATGCTTTTCCTCTCTGGACTTAGGATGAGAATCCATTCTTCTTATGCATTTGCTCATATGTCCTGAAACAATTTAAACTGGCTGGTTGTACAGCTTTTGAGAAATGACTTAACTGTTTGATTCTTTTTCTTTTTCTTTTTCTTTTTTTTTTATGTTT